>NW_007232941.1:117657-182521 GCF_000164805.1 Carlito syrichta | reverse complement strand
GACTTGCCGGTCTCTCGGTCTTTCATCAGGAGCACCTCGGCGATGTGGCCGTACTTGCCAAACGCGGCCTCGAGGGCCTTCTCGTCGGTTTCGAGGTTGAGCCCCCCGATGAAGAGCTTCCCCGGACGATCCGCTTCCACCATGTCTGCGGGTAGCTGGGTCGGTTAAGGCAGGGCGGAGGCGAAGCGGCGGCGCACGTCGTGGCCGTCGAGCCCGCTCGCTGCCGAGGGCGGCTTCTACCGGTTGGGCGGCGCGCCGTGGCCCAACCCCGCGGGCACGCCCTTCTGCGCAGGCGGAACGCTCCGGTTTGCGCCTCCTGGGACCGGTTCCCGGCGGCTGGGCGGGCTCCTACCGCTCTGATTGGTTGGCTGTACTGGGAGGGGCCGTCCAGTCTTCCGGAGGGTTGCTCGCGGTGTGAGTCCTTCCCAGCCTTTGAACCTCCGGTGGCCTGGAGCAGTGGCTCACGGGTATAATCCCAGCACTTCCGGCGGCCGAGGTGCGAGGATTGCCTCAGCTCGCGCACTCGACACGCGCCTGGGCAATTTGGCGAGACCTCGTCTCTACAATAAGTCAAAAAATTAAAAAATTAGCCGGGCGTGGTGGCTGGCGCCTGCCTGTAGTTCCAGCTACTTGGAAGACAGGTGGAAGGATGGCCTGAGCCCAGCAAGTCGAGGCTGCGGTGGCCGTGGGTGTGCCAGTGCACTGCAACCTGGGCGACAGAGTGGGGCTCCGACTCAAAAAAAACCACAAAATACCTCCCATAAACCTGACCTTAGCTTAACATCTTCAATTCACTCCTAAAAAAGCTCTGCCACTAAACGAAAAGCCGTTAGGTGAAAAAAAATTTTTTCGTTACTCATAATGAGAAGAATCATAATGCATTCCAGTCCAAATTGCCCAGACCTTTTTCAAACAGAAAAAATTAGTGTTTGAAAATGAAATAAGTAATAACAGTTTAAACAATTAAAATCCAGCCAGTTTAATACAAGATCTTTATGCACTTGCCAAAGGGGAAAGTCCTGCCAGTGGAGGCAGGGTGGTAGAGTTGGAAGGGGAGAGATTCGTTCTTTGGATGCATCTTTTTTTTTCTTCTGCATCTTTTTCTTTGAATTTTCAATTTTCAAAAGTTCATAGTTATAGTGTATTCAAACCACCCATTAAAATAAAGGTATAGGACAAAAAGTCACCTTTAGGTACAAGAGAACATTTGGACATTCCTCGAAGTAGCACCTGAGGGTGCCTAACAAACAACTCTTCACAGCTTCACCCCAGTGTGCTTTGTGGGAAAGAGGAAGCACACCTCAGCAAAGTATTCAGATTTTTGTATTTATTCAAGCAAATTACACAATTCAAATTTGTGCTTTACGATATTCACCGAATGAAAGTGTGAAAAATAAATTGATAAGTTTCTCTTTGCTTGCAATATCTAAAACCACTTTTTCTTTACTATATTGATTTAATGTGGCTTGGGGCTGTTTGCTCAAAAGTGATATAAATTTTTTAAAGGTCATTATGGTGAAAAGTGAAAGTGATATAAAATTTTTAAAGGTCATTATGGTGAAAAGTGAATGTAGTGAGAAGAGTATATGTGTGTATATATGTTTACATGTGTATTATATGTGGAAGAGTTAGTGAAAGTAAAAGCATTTCAATAATGTTTTGATATTAATTGTGACACTTAAGAATTTTTTTTTTTTTTTTTTTAGAGTCAAGGTCTCACTCTGTTGCCCAGTCTGGTGTGTAGTGGCATGTTCATGGCTCACCACAGCCCCAAACCCCTGGGCTCAGTAATCCTTCCACTTCAGCCTCCCTAGTAGCTGGTACTACAGGTGCTAGCCTTGCTACTTTTTTTTTTGTAGAGGTCTTCCTATGTTGCCCATGCTGTGTTCAAACTCCTGAGATCAAGCAATCCTCCTAAGTGTTGGGATTACAGGTGTAAGCCACTGTTGCTGGCCAGGTTTAGGATTTTTTAGCATGCGTGAATGGAAGTTAGAATTAAATACATCATATCAGTTCATGTGATGATTACAGAAACATTATCTTTATTAGTAAAACATTCTTGTATTCCTAATGTAAGCCCACCTTTTGGGATGTATTCATTTTCTAAAAAAGGATGAATTTTGTTCACGCATGCTTTATTTAGAAATTTTGCATTTTTGTGCATAAGGGGTATTGGCCTATATATTTCTTTCCCATACTGAGCTGAGAAGATTTTGTCTAAACAACCATCTGAGCTGGTGTTTTGAGTATATTTTAACTACCTAGTGATTACTTTTCTTTTAGTTTTGAATCTATCCAGATTTTTAAGCATTTCTCCTTAACTTGGTTTTTGTAACATACTTTTCTAAGTAGTTATCTATTTTGCTTAAATTTTCAAATGTATTTTATCTATGGCTGTGCCTTGATTTGTTTTCTCTCTTTTTATGACCAGTCTTGCTAGGACTTTGTTTTTTGTTTCTTTTACTACTGGTTTTGAAAAATAATCAGTTTTTAGCTTTGCTGACCCTTCATTTTGATTGCATTTGCTGCTATTGTCTTTATTTTCTTCTTTCCATATTCTTTGGATTTGCAGTTTGTACTATTCTAGTTTTTTTGGTTCTAATTTTTCTTAGCACATTGTTTTTCTTCTAATCATTTTATCTAAGATTAAAACTTACTCTCCTTGTAATGGTTAACAGTATGTCCTGGGCTGTGACAATACCAGTGTATACTCCACATGAAGCAGCTTGCACAAGGACTGGCTACATGATTATCAGGATAGTTACCCATTGAATATGCTCCTTATTGGTGGTGGTACATTGCTGTCTTCTCTTCCTCTCAGGGGTTTTACAGATACTAATAAAACACATTAAGTTAATTAACAATAAAATGGTAAAGGCAGAGGGGACAGTAAAGGGACCCATTCCATCAAGATGGAAGTTTTTAGATGGTTAAGAAATTGGATGAATAAAATGAACACTGAGGGTTGAAACAAAGGTCTTAATATAGCACTACTTTACGTTGGGTGAACCAATGGACCCCTTCCTTGGTCCCCCACCTCCATTCAAGGGACCCAAACATGTCTCATCTATTTACCCCAGTTTGGAGGAATTTTAAGCGCTAAGGTGGAGATTGCAATGAGATAAATCACTGAGGGATAGCAGAATAATCAAGATAAAGAATGACAAAAAGGTCAGAGGCCCTTGGCCATCCCTCTCTCCGGAGACTCAGAATCTTATCCACAGGAGTAAAATGATCAGGGGATGGAGAAGAGAAGTTTCTGAGACTCTTAGAAGTGGAGCTATGTGCACTGTGGTACCAAAACCTTTGGGTGAAGCCCTGATAGCTATACTTCAATTGAGAGAATATGGAATGTAAGGGTTAAGGTGAAAGATTGGAAAAAATTTGAATGTTTAAAAAGTCTATGAGAAGAGGTTGTGTCTCCTTTATCTTAATGTTTTATGTCTAACTAGGGAACAGTTCCCCTACCTAATATTATAAAACTAAAATGATCTGGTAAAGACCTAACATGGCTACAGTTAAATTGAAAGAATATAGAAAAGCAAGAAGGGTTGATAGGATTAATATAAACGTTTGGTAAAAATTGGAAAGTTTACACAGGCTTTTTGTGAAGTAATATTGTCTCTTTTACCTGAACGTGATATGGGGATGGATACGGTATCTGATTGGGGAATGTTGCCTAGTGTTGTAGCCTGACTGGGTTCTTATGTTGGCTGCCCAGAAATACTAATATGCTGACAGCAGTCGTTGCAATAGAGAAAGAGTTTAATATTGCAAAGCAGTTAATTGAGAACAGGAAATAATTCTCAAATCCACCTCTCCGAGAGCCTTAGCCTCGGGTTTTTAAAGAAATAATATGAGGGGCAGGAGGCTGAGGAATGGGAACTGCTGATTGGTTAGGGATGAAGTCATGGGGTGTCAAAACCGTCTTCATAGCAGAGTCATTTTCTGGGAGATTACAGAGTGAGTGGAATCAGCTCCTCAACATCTGTACCAGGTCTGGGGGGTAGAGGGATTCAGATTCATAAGAATACAAAGTCTGAAAAACATCTCACACACCATTTTTAGGTTTTATAATAGATGCAATCTATAAAGCTACCATTGGCTACTGACTCCTGGGCAGTAAGCTATTATAGAGGTGGTTTTAGGAGGGAAGTATGTAGGAGGTGAGGTCCCTGGAGATTACAGCTGCTTCTGCTCTTCCAACAATCAGGCATCAAGGAGAACTGTGCACTGTAGGTTCATGGTTTAAGGGAAAATATGTTTATCACCCTCATAGGCAGCTGCTCCCCTCCTGTTAGGACATGAAGATAATAAATTGCTCTCTATTGAAGTAGCTGTGTAAACAATTATGGAGGGAAGCAAACTTAGAAACAACAGATTTGTTAATTTCTAACCATAGTTGCAGCTTTGCAGAGCTCAAATCTCTTTTATAGATTTTTACCTCTTGACCCTATCTATGTTAATTTTATAAAGGTGGATTCACTAGTATTGTAAAACACAAGGCATACAAATTCCTTCAGGCAATATTAACTGGATATGCTAAATGGGAATGAATAACATTGCCCACACAGTGTAGAATAAAACCTGGAGGACTAGGATGGACAAATTCTCTATACAGTAGATCTGTGTGGATAGTAGACTGGAGCTTAGAGCAAAAGCCTGGAGGGCCCCCTGTGATCACTCCTGGGACTTGGACTAGAGAATTTCCATTTGAGGTAATCACCAACTTACTCTCAGACATTAATTGAAACTACCCCATGATTTAAGGGCATAAAATAATCTTATCATCTCACACCCATTATGATGGTAATTATCAAGAAACAACATACCAAGTGTTGGTGAGGATGTGGAGAAATTGGAACCTTTATGCACTGCTGGTGGGATTGTAAAATTGGTGCAGCCACAGTATGGAAGTTCTTCAAAAAATTAGGAATAGGATCCAACAATCCCATTTCCGCTATATAACCAAAAGAATTGGAGGCAAGACCTCAGCTATTTGTATACCCACATTCATAACAGCATTATTTATAATAGCCAAGAAGTAGAAGAAACTCAAGTGTCCATTGACAGATGAATGAATTTAAAAAGTAGCACAGTTGGCCCTCTGCATCTATGGGTTCCACATTCATGCATTCAACCACCTGAGGATCAAAAATATTCTTTAAAAAATTGCATGTACAGACTCGAGCCATAAGAAAAAAGTGCATGTGTACTGAATAAGTACAGACGTATTTTTTCTTGCCATTATTTCCTAAACAATACCTTACACAAATTATTTACATAGTATTTACATTGTATTTGGTATTATGAGTAATCTAGAGATATTTTAAAGTATAAACTGGATACTTAAAAATAGTTAAGATGGGGGACTTCA
The DNA here is from genome assembly GCF_000164805.1 of Carlito syrichta. Classification (NCBI taxonomy): domain Eukaryota; kingdom Metazoa; phylum Chordata; class Mammalia; order Primates; family Tarsiidae; genus Carlito; species Carlito syrichta. Next base: position 177,144 of record NW_007232941.1, on the reverse strand, counting down.
TTATATTTTAACATAGTTGAAAAAAATTTAATACAGGGTTTTCCTCACAACCATCAATTCTCCAACTCTCTGGGTACCAACTGGGTTCTTACAATTCAATTATGACACTAACTACTTAATATTAGTGCAGACCTCACAGGTTAAGGACTTATTTCTACAAAGTTGCCACCTACTTCAGATATCAATTCCAAGAAGTAGGTTTCTAGATTGCCTGCACTTCTTGTCCAGTTTGGCTACAAATTGGGGGTTCCTACAACACCCTCATCAGGTTTGATAATTTACTATGATGGCTCACAGAAATCTAGAAAACAATTATGCTTCCAGTTTATAATAAAAGGATATGATAACAGGTACAGATGAACCCCAGATGAAAATATACATAGGTCGAGGTTTGGAAGGGTATAGCTTGTAGGAGCTTCTGTTGTATGGAGTTGGGGTGTGCCATCTTCCTAGCAAGTGAAGGTGTTCATCAATCCAGAAGCTCTCCAAATCCCATCCCTTAGGGATTTTTATGGAGGCTTCATGATATAGGCACAACTGATTAAATCAATCTTTAGCCCCTTTCCCTTCCCTGGAAGATGGGGAATGGGGCTGAAAGTTCTAAGCTTTTAATGATTGCTTGGGCTTTCTACTGACAAGCTTCTATCCCAAAGCTATACAGGAGCTCAACAAGGGCCATTTCATTAGAACAAAGGACACATATATCACCTTGGAAATTCTGAAAGTTTTAGGAGTTGTGTCGGCAACTGGGGCAAACACCAAATATATAATTTTTGTTATGTCAAAACAGCAATACACTACTGGGGAAATGCAGAGAGTTACTGGGAGGATTAATGAGCAAGTAACTGTTTTCCCCTAGGACTGACTATGAAATATTGTGAGGAGCCACCAGACTCTATTCTATGGATAGTGTGCCCTGTGAACAGTGTTAAAATGACTAGCACAGAATTGGTTTATGGATAGCAGTTTCTAGGTGAATGGGCAGCATCTTATTTGGAAGCCCATCTCTGTGTTTGAAGAAGGTAAAAACCGGTTTAATGGGCTAAGTTACATGCAGTGGTAGAATAATTGAACAATGATAAAATATCCTGTTTGAGCTGTTACTGCCATATGGTCAGCCAGAGACACAATGAAAAATTGGCACATTAAAAGGATCCCCATATGAAAATCACTGTGAAAATTTGGGGGGGGGCATATTAAAGTAAAACATATTGGTACCAAACAGAAGAATCCACCTGTAGGTTCAGAAGGTGACTGGAATAGACTAGTGGATATCCAGTGGATGAGTGGACATCAGGAAGCTGCTGCAGTATAGAGATGGGTTGAATCTAGATATATTCTTCTTGCACCTCTGAGGCACAAATACCACTAACTGTCTGACAATAAAAGAGAGGCTGCAGGTGTTTATATGTCAGATTCCCTGGGAGAAGGCTCTGAACATAGTTGATAAGTGGGGCTGATGCTGGCTACCAATAGGTCATGACAGGAATGGACATTGACTGGACTGGGCTTTGTTTACCCAATGATAGATGCCAATGCTCAGACTGCTGTAAAAAAATCAGAACAGAAGATATTGTACCAATTTGAATCACCAAGTTACATTTCTTCAGACCAAGAATACTTTTTACAGCTTATAATTTCAACCACAAGCAGATAAATATGCTTCTTAGACTAACAGTTTGATAGAGAATTGAACAGGCAACTGAAACATTGGTTGTCTAAAACAAGAGGATATAAAGACATGAAGGGGCTGGCTTATATGCCTTCATGAATGTTTGCTTACACTCAACTCAAGGGGAATTGAAGTAATGTCCGCACTAGATAGATTCCAGTTTTTCTGATAGCAAGGAAGGGGGTGGGAAAAGATGCTGGTATGACTATGCAATTTTCTCCACAAAGATGACTGATGACTATACTTTCTTCCCCACATCACCTCAACTTTGTTTTTCCCACTTGATAGTTACAGGACCAGGGCTATACCTACAAGTGCTGGAAGCAGGGGTGATGTGTAATCAAGAAACTGTAGGTATATTTTAAACCTTAGGTCAAACCTTAAGGGTTTTGATGGACCAGGTTGTACCTTCACCCCATCTGGCAAAACTGAGATTAACAGTACAGTTATGGTTATGGTGTCAGATGGTAAAAATATCCCACTACTTCTTTAACTATGAAACTCTGCTCTGTATGAGTGGGAGTGAACTGATGGGGAGGTACTTGCTAGATAAGCATTGTAGTATGCAATTGAGATCAGCATGGTGGTTAAAACAATTATTCCTTCCAAAGGCAGAAACATTTGTGTACAAATGGTGATAAGAAGGAATAGGGGATGAGGGTAAAGGAATGAATAAATAGATTCTATAATGAGGGAAACCCAACAGTACATGAATACTTTTAAAGAGAGTCATACCATCATACTAAGCGAACTATTACAGAAACAAAGAATTGAATATGCATGTTCTCATTCATAAGTGGACTCTGATCACTGGTCATAAGAGCACAAGATTGGAATCAGCAGACACTGGACACTGCTAAGGGAGGGAGAGAGGAGGGGGACATGATACAGAGCTTCAAAAACACTTGGAGATTCTTGAGTGATAGGACTGTCTTTTATTGCCCATAAAAGCCCCTTTTGACTATATCTGAGTTTATGCTAAGGAGGTGCATCATGGTGGGGCCCTAGATAGCTTTAGGATGGGGCCTAGTCACCAGAGAAACCAACTTTGTGATTGGAGGGTTAGAACTTTAGCTCTGCGTCCCACCCTGACTTCCAGAGAGAGGCACTAGATTGAGTTTAATCACCAATAGCCAATGATTTAGTCAGTCAGGCCTATATAATGAAACCACACAAGAAACCTAAGCAATGGGCTTCAGGAGATTTTCAGGTTGGTTAGTACAGGGATGTTCTGGGAGGGTGGTATGCCCAGAGAGAGCATGGAAACTGTACAATCTTTCCTCCCTCCTTGTCCTACAAACCTTCTTCATCTGACTGTTCATTTGTAGCATTTATAATAAACTGTAATCATAAGTATAACACTTTCTTGAGTTCTGGGAATGGTTCTAGTGAATTATTAAACCCGAGGAGAGCATGGAACTCACCAGATTTGTAGTTGGCCTCCTGGAGTAATCAAGAAGAGCTAATATATCATTTTCCAACAACAGTTCTGAATTATCTGACATTGACCATGTGTCCTACTGTTAAATTCAAACATTAAGTACCAGGAAAGTGTAGCCCCCATAGGTCAATTGTTCAGTTTTAATAAGACTGGCCTCACTTAAGATGCCAGCTACAAATGGGATCCTCTGGCTACCTAAACTCTTGTCCGAGTTAACTAGGTCAACTGCAATTAAGAGGTTATAACATATATGGTCTTCTAGTTTTAATCCTTATGGTCTGGACCACTCATTTTGAAAAATTCTTCAGTAATAATTACATTTATAATACCTAAAATTGCAAAAAGACATTAAATAGATGAATAGTATCTGTATTTGTACACAGTCCCCTATGGGACCATGACAAAGAATGAGAAAGAATGCCTACTTTAAAATTCCTTTTACAACTGGCAGCAAACTGCAGTAGATCCACATGATGAATGGAGGTGTGCATACTGATGAACAAGGAAGAGTACACCAAAGGAACAAGGACTCGGCAAAGAGGAGGTATTCCCTAAGGAGTCTCTCACTGACTTTATTGGACCCATATCCTCCAGGAGAGTGGGACAGGGAACCCTAGATGAGGATTTGGGGGTGGGGGCACAGAAGCTTCAAAATGAAGAAAAGAAATGTATCTATTATCAAACAGAAAGAGGAACACCCTCCGCCTTCAAAGAAACAAGAAACAAAGCATGGGGCTATGTCCTAACATGGAAGAGTTGGAGAATGAAAAGAATTGTCTTGCAGGTCCCTATCACAGGGTAGAAATCCCTCAGACAACTGAATGAGACTCCTTCCTACTAGTAAAGTCAGGGGAATTTCCCTGAAGCAGCACCAAGTACTTGTGGCCTGGGACCCTGACTCTGTTTCTAGTTTCTTCAGGGTTTGAGTGCTGGCCCAATGGTACAGGCACATGAAATGATCTCATGGCTCTATACTATGCCACAAGTTTCTTGACAGAGAGGAGGGAGCTTCCCAGTTAGTTACATCTTGGATACCCCCTAATTTTTTAAAAATAATTTTATTTAATCTAATTTTTTAAATTGTGGTAAAAATACACATAAACTTTACAGTCTTAGCCATTTTTAGGTATATAGCCCAGTAAAGTACATTGACATTGTTGTGCAGCCAATCTTCAGAACTCTTTATCTTGCAAAACTGAAGTTCTATACCCATTAAACAACTCCCCATTTCCTTCCTGCCTCCAACCCCTGGCAACCACCAATCTACTTTCTGTCTCTGTAAGTCTGACTGCCAGCGATTGCCGCACTTTGGCAGCCCGAGGGTCCTCCTCCGGTTCCTTGCACGCCCCAACTGAAGTGCCCCCGCACGAATCTCCTGACCCTGGCCTCCCTTCCGGGTCTTGTCCGAGGACCTGAGAGCCGATCTGTTACATCTGATTAAAGTAATAAATCTCAAAAGCCTAGAAACATGGGGCGCCCTGTGACAGCATTCTGGGACTCCGCCCGATTGCTGTCTCCAGAAGTCTCTCCGGAGAGCTGGGCGTGTCGCAGTGCGATCCCAGGTTGCGGGAGTCTGCGGGTTTCCAATGATAACAAGATCACCTATTTCAGGGTGCTAGGAGGTTGGAAAGAAATGCAGATGTTCACCCGGAAGAGTAAGCTATTTTTGCTTTCATTCACACATTCATTCATTCATTGAGTGAGAGCCCACAATGTACAAGAAGACCCTCTACTGGGGCTGTAAATATAATCGTGAATGAAAGAGCCATGGTCTCCACCCTCATAGAACTTGCACTGTGATTAGGGAGATAAATAGGAAATTAAATATAAAACAAATAATAATATAATATCTGTGATAGTGGGTTAAAAAAAAAAGAAACATGATGCTTTCTGAGGAAAGGGGAGGACTGATGATGGTATTTAAGATAGAGTGCTCAATCTCTTCCAGGAGATGGTATTTAAACTGTAAGGAATTGTCCACAGCCAGATCTGTGAGGAGTGGGAAGAGGAACTGAGTGGACAGACAGGATCGGTTATGCAAAGGTTACAGGCTGAAAAACTTGAAGTATTCAAGGAATTTAGAAGTGTGAGGGGAGAGTGACAGTTTGTAAAGACCAACCAAATTATGCAGCCTTTGAAGGAGGAGAATTTGGTCCAGCTCTAACATCATTCATTTACTCTTCAATTAATTCAACAAATATTTACTGACTATCTACTATATGGTAGGCACTATACTAGATGTTGAGTCTCACCTTTGGTCTCCACCTACTTGATGATAGCAGTGATCCTCATTGTAACAACCAAAATAACCCCATGGGTCACCAAAATATTGTTTTAGTGACCAAATCTCAAACCCTAGTTAAGATCCACTCTTCTAAGAGGAGAGCATTATTAAGAAAAAGATATAATATAAAATTAGGAAAAATAAATTACTGGGTGTTCTTTTGTTGTACTAGGCATTGTTCAGCCGCCTGGGGATTATCTAATTTTTCTAGGAATATGTATCTTTGTTTGACTCTTAATTTTCTATTGATAAGGAGACTTACAACTTGGTAAGGGATAGAGATTAATCTGTAGAAACCTCATAGCAATGCAAATAATTAATGTCAACTAGTAGTATAAATTATGTTTGAAAAGATAAACCCAAAGTCATCATTTATTGACTTGTAGAACATGAACCAGTTTTCTATCTACCTAGAAATGTTATTCAGAATGTTTAAATGCATTTTCTGAGGGATACATAAATGCTTGTTCCTCAAATGCTTTTTCAACTAGCATCTGGCTCCTTTATTAGTGAAATAATAAATCTTTGATAAATGTTCATTCAGTATTTTTATAAGAACCCAGTTTAAAAATCCTGGAGAAGTATATTTTAACTGCATCACTGGCTTCACACCAGATCAATTAAGAGTATCTGGAAGACATTTTAAACCAAAGCAAAGGGATAAAATATCTCTTTTTTCTTCGGTTGCTAAGATAAAAGCACAAGAGTTCAGAGCTGTCTGAGACAGGTTTCCCCACACTTACCCACTGCTGTAGACTCAAAAGGAAGTAAAAATTTAAAGAACTACAGGAAAAGAACAGAAAATGTCTCCATAAAAGATTTAAATAAAATGTTCTCAATAAATGATATATTAAGGAGAAAAATTAGTACAAGATTTGAACTGCATAATTTAAAAGCTTGATGTATCATATTATGGGAAAATAAGTATTTGAGCACACATAGAAAATTGATTATATATAAGCCTTGTAGGGAGTCTATTTTAGATAATTTCAAAAATACTTTCATACAATACACCTTATCTTATCACAAGTTAATAAGGTTAAAAATTCCTAACTTCAAAAAAAAAATCCCGTAACTTTAAAAATCCCTAAGTTTGTGAGGCTGATCATTAGCCCAAAGTTTATACAAAGGAAAAAAAAATTCCTGTTTGGACATTCAAAAAACACTCCTATGTGACATTTTGGTCACAGAAAAATTCCAGTGTAAATCAGACCATTTTTGGACATGAATACTAATGAGAATACTCTATATTCAAGCATGGGAATTCAGCTAAGATGTAAACAGAAGGAAATTATAGCCTCAACACTTAGAATAAAAGAGAAGACTAGAAATCATAAGGTAAAAAACTAACTTAAGAAGTTAGATTCTAACAGAACAAGTTTAAAGATAACAAATAATTTCACAAAATAAAAAAAATGTAAAAAATTGACAAAGTTTGTCTTGGTGGACCCTATTTGAATCTCTAACTATTCTATTTGACCCTTTTGCCACTCTATTTAAAACTGCAAGCTTTTCCTTCCCTAGAACTGGGTTTAGTAATGAAGAGAGTGACATGCCAGATACAAAAACTTTAAAGATATGCCAAAATTCAGTAACCAAGATAAGTAATCATCTAATGAAATATGTTTAAAATAAAAGTTAATGCAAAAATATCTATGATAACCAAAATGTCAAAATTTTACATAAAGACAGTATTTGACCCTGCACTTGTCTCATTCTAATTCTGGCTAATGAACAGCAGTGATACCAGGCATGTTTTCAAAATTTAAATGCTAATGTTTCCAACATATTGCTGTTAGTTCAAGAGAAACTTTCCTCATCATATTATGGAACTACCTGACAAAAAGAAGACTGAATTTTATTATATACCTTTTTGACATAGTTGGGGTGATTATTTAGTCTTTATGAATCATCCAACTGATGTGATAAATTAAGAGTATTCCTCTCATATTAGACCTCTCACACTTCTGTTATAAATCACATTGTTCATGTTTATGATAATTAAGTGTTGGAAATAATTTTCAAAAATATTTATATTGGGTCTTTGAATATTTAATCATACATTATATTCATCTGTACATTTCTAGGTAATGTCATCTTTGTTAGTTTCTATTAGTAAAGTTTTTACACCTGTATAAAATGAATTGAAAAAGTTGCCTTCCTCTATAATGCTCTGAAATGGTTTCAGAAACATAAGAATTTTCCTTTATCTGACAGTCTGGTAGAAATCACCTTGACAGGAAGTGTTACCTTTGTTGGAGCTTTCCTTGGGAAGCTTGGAAGTCCTGATGTCTGTGCATTATGAGATGGACACTGCGATCCAAGGCTGCCATGTGAAAGGGGTGCCACTGCTCTGCTTTCTTTCTTGTATTTGTAGACAGCCCAGGTTAACTTTCTTTAACTGTCCTCTCTAGGAATCAACCCCGGTAATGACCCGTCTCTTTGTATCACCTATGCTAAATGTCAGCAGTATCACTGTTCTGTGTAGCTATCAGCACTAGTAACACTACCTGTAAATTTTCAAAAGATTGCCATTTTCCCCCTATGACTGCCATCTATGGTCTACTCTTCTAGCCCTGCCACGTTGACCTAAGGTTTATTATTGTCGTGTGACATTGTGTCTAATTTTATGGCACACAGCTTCTAAAGCCTTTAGAATCTCTAAAGTGATAAGTATTAATGAGATTACTGAAGGCTGGAGGCTCCAGGATAGCCTCAGAATGGGGGCTGGTTGCCAGGGGAACCAATACTGTGATTAAAAATTTGGAGCTTTCAAGCATCCCCTCTCATCCACCTCCAGGGAGGCAAGGGGGCTGAAGGCTGAATTGATCTTTAATGGTCAATGATTTAACCAATCATACCTACCTAATGAAACCTCCAAGAAAACTCAGAAAGATAGAGTTCAGAAAACTTCTTGGCTGCTGAGAGCATGGTACACCTGAGATCCACAGGGACAGAGCTCTTACGAGTCTCATCATAGACATCTCTTTCATATGGCTGTTCATTTGTAACCGTGGTAATATGTTTTGTAATAAGTGGGTATATGTGTTTTCCTGGGGTGGGAATCCCAACTAGTTGGTCGGAAGTACAATTCACAACCCAGGACTTGCTGTTGGTACATGATGTGAGGGACAGTCTTGTAGGACTCAGCTCTTTACCTATGGGACCTGATGTTATCTCTAGGTAGTATCAGAATTGAATGATATTGGTGCTGGGAAATTGCTCGGTGTGATAAAAACCCACACAGTGTGGTGACCAGAAGTATGTGGATATTGACTGTGTAAGAGAAGAAGTGGTGTTTGTTTTTCCCATACAACCAGTAAGAGGCTTTCTTATCTCCCGTAGACAGGAAGAAAATAGTTAAGTTTGTAGTAGACTAAAGAAGACCACAGATTCTTGGACACTACTCCTATTGAAAACTCATTACCCTTGAATCTGGACTGACCTCGAGTGTCTTTGCCAATGAAGAATGAAGAAAGTGACTCTATACCAGTTCTGGGCTAGCTGTTAAGGGAACTTCCACTTAGCCTTTCCAATCTCTGAATTCCAACTCTGGAGGGACCATGTGGAGAGGCCCCAAGACTAGACAGGGGAAGAGCTTGGCTTAATCCAGTCCTTGCCAAGGCACCAAATATGTGAGCAAAAGTTATCTTGGGGCCTCCTGGCTGCCAACTGAATACCATCAAAGGACCCCAAGTGATACCATGTGGAGTATAGGAAATGCTCAGCTGAGCTCTTTCTGAATTCTAATCCACCAAGTCATGAGATTTAATAATATGGTTATTGTTTTAAGCCAACTAAGTTTTGGGGTGGTTTACTACACAGCAATAAATAACCATAACAGTCTCTCACATAAAATTGTATTATGTCATGTTTTGCCAAATGGAAGAACCTGTTTCTAGCTCTAACCCAAATAACCTTATATCCCCTTAAAAGAAATTAAGGCTTTTCTTCTTTGACAATAGGCTACAGAAAGTGTTCCCATAGAATGGATTCTCATTTCTATTTAAACTAGCATTTCTCAGCTATTAATGTACTTAAGAATTTACCTAGAAAATTATCAAAAATGTTTAAGGACCCTTACCTAGATACTCTGATTCAGTAAATCTGGTGTGGGGCTTAGAAATTTGGCATTTTAAAATAGACACCCAAGTGCTCTTGACACTCATGGTCCCAAGGACATACATGAAAACACATTCCAATAAAGGCTGCCAGAGATGGTGAGGGTGTGAACTAAGCCATGGCAGTAGAAATGGGGAAAAAAACAAGGCACTTTAACTTATCCTCCATGGCCCCATCCCTCCAGTCTTATATCCAAGCTTCTCTTACCTGAGTTCTTAAGCTCTGCATCCAATTGAAAACATCTTGCTACACTCTTCAGAGAGTTTTATGGTTTTTTTTTTTTCATTCTATTTTAGCCTCTCAACCTCTATGTGAAGAAGAACAGACATTTTACAGAGGGAACTAACCTGTATCTAACAAATGCAGGTGCAATATCTCTGGGCATAGAGTTTTTAAAGCTATGACCCCAAGTATTCATCACTCTGAGGTTTTTTTAAATTTAATTTTTAACTTTTAATTATTAATCCATTCATTTACTTATGGAATATCAAGTTCCTCAAATCAGAAACATCGCCACCAGGACATATCTTCATTCTGATCATTACAATCTGGCTTAATGATTAAGTGTGGATTGCTAACTCCAACAGCTTCCAGCAGCTTCTGGGATTTCTCATCAAATGCCTCTTTGCACAACCTGAGAAAACAAAAGAACATCTGTGTTCTTGCTCTCAATTTTCTATAGCCCTCCACTTTCTATGTAATGGATTTATTTCCTGAAGAAAACACAAGCCATTATGTTAAAGTAGAAAGAGAATATTGTGACATGGGTGGGGGGATGGAACTGACAGTGACAGTAAAGGAGATACAGCAATTGAAGAAAAAATGGAATATAAAAGAGAGAGAGATTAAAATTAAAAAGGATCCTCGAAGAGCCTTTTGCTATCTAAGCAAAATACTTCTACTAATGATAATGATTAAATGGCTAACATATTCAATGTTTGTTATTATGGCTAGGTACTGTTTTAAGTATGTGGCCCATATTGACTCAGATCTTCACCTATGGGTAGGTTTTACTATTTTACCCATTTTGCAGATATGGACACCAAAACAAAGACAAATTAGGGGAGTAGCCTAAACTTAAAAAGTTAGTAAATAGTAGGGCCAGAATTCAGACTCAGCTAGTCTGGTTCCAGAGTGCTCAACTCTTAATTACTATGCTGTATTTTATCTCTAAAAATTCAGTATTCTAGGAGGGAAAAAGAAGTGCCTGGAAAATACCCAAGTATGCACAACCAGGATGAGTCTGAGGCTTGCAATAAATAAGTGACCCATCAAATCCCTCATTACAGAAAACTTTCTCTCTGAAAAGTCAATGAAGATTTACCCTAGAACTTGTAGTTTACACTTTGGAGACCTCAAGACTTTACATAACTCCATAATTCCTTCACATCCAAAGGTATTCTGTGTTAGGCTCATTTTTATCAGTTGTTGGTTGCTTCTAAGAACTGAGGACAGATCTTGACAACAGAGAGAAGTCAAACCACAGTATTCCAACCTGTAGGGAATAATGTCAAAAGATAAAAATGAATTAGTCCCATGATAGAGAACAAGTCCACAAGAAATCTGTGAATTTGAAGTATAAGATAATTTCAGAAACCCCCCAAAATGAGCACAGCATAAATTCATCAAGTATTTATAATTTTCATTCTCACTGGATACATATAAGCTGAACATATCCTTTCCAAGGATATGAATTACATATGAATTACAAATCCATAACTATAGTCTATGGAATAAATAAAAGTATATGCAAGTATACTACAATTACTATGAAGCAGTTATATCTTTGAACATCACTAAAAATGTAGCAACAGAAGTAGATATTAGAAACTTGGCATTGAGTGTTTAAGAAGCAAGAAATAACTTGTAAGATTAGAATTATCTAGCACTATGCCATATATGCAAATAAAAATGCATGCACCAGTTTACTGCAGCACTATTTGCAATAGCAAAAACATAGAACCAACAATGCTGCCTATTGAAAATAGAATGGATAAAAGAAGTGGTATACATACATGATGGAATATTACGTAGCCATAACAAGGACCATATTATGAACTTCATAGTAACTTGGATGAATTTAGAGAATTCTCAGTGAACTAACACAGAAACAAAGAACTGAGTTCCACACATTCTCACTCATAAGGGGACCCTGAACAAATATCATAATACTATAAGAAAGGGATTGGCAGTAGCAGGACACTGCCAGGGAAGGGAGGGGCACACACTTAATCAAACCAGGTGAACTGGGAACCAAAGTCATACCCAAACTTTACCTATACAATGACCATTTATATCCCTAATCCTGAATTGTACCCTACATCCGTAAAATAAATAAATAATTTTTTTAAATGCATGAACCAAAAAACACTACATCTCTTACAAGAATACTCACAATTCTGTGGCATATTTCAGGCAAATTAGGCCAGTGCCTATAGCTTGGAAGGAGAATGGCTACTAGAGATAATTTAGCCAACCAACCCACCAGTCAATCAAGGGCTTCTGCACAGGTCAATGACAGTATAGTACACAAACTGAGGAAGTATGTTAAACTTCCTTTTACACTTGATTTGAACCAATTTGAATCTAATTGTCACCTCATGTCTACCTAGCTATTGAGTAACTGAGTGCCTATATAGGTGTTGCTCATACAAAACTTTTTGTTAAGTTTATGCCCACACTGAAATTCACATTAATATGAAAAGATGACTCACTAACTATGACATAAGGTACATAAGTATGACATAAAATACACCTTGGGTCAAAAAGCTTTATAAGAAATAAAAGATCATCAAGAGTTCCTAGAAAACATACTCATTTTATGTTTGCAGTCACTAATAAAGGTCTCAAAATGTAGGAAACAAAAAACTAACAGATTAAAACAACTTTAGAAATGTAATGGAGATTTTTCATCGTAACTGAATTATCTGGCACAAATATCACTAAAAATATAGATAATGTGGACAAAACTAACAATCTTAATTAACTGATCTAGAATACTGCAACAATTCTTCAAATTCTTGTCAAGCGCACCATGGAGCACATTTAAAAACTGACTTATACTGGACTACGACACAAATGTCAACAAACTTCAAAAAACTGCAATCACGTATGACATATTCTCAGATCACAATGTAGAAATTAAATATAAAAATATAACAAGAAACCCTTCTGATATTTGAAAAGAAGGCATATGTTTTAAAATAACTCATGGGCTGAAGAAAAAAATCACAAGAGAAACTTAAAAATATTTTAGACTAAAAAATAACAAAAGAACTGCAGCAAAAATTGTACAATGAAGTTAATGCAATGATTTGAAGAGAAATAAATACTTTAAATATCTCTGTTGGAGAAGAAGAAAGATAATTTGTATGACCTGAGCTGCTAACTCGAGAACTTAGGAAATGGTAAAATAAACTCAACAAAAGTGCAAGAAAAAGACATAAGATGAAAACAAATTAATGAAACAGAAGGTCTACATACAACAGGATTAATGTTGCATTCTTTGAAAAGAAAAATAATATGAAGGAAGGCTCAAATTCCTAATATCAGAAACAATAAAGAAGATATTACTGTAAATGATTCAGAAGTTAAGCAAATAAAATATTATTAGACACGACAATCAATTTTAAAATTTAGATGAAATCAAATCAATAATACTACTTACCAGGAAGTACTAAATAAAAACTGAATCAGAAGTAAAAACAAAAATTACACACTAAGGAAACTCCAGATTAGACAGTTTTATAAGAAATTTTTACAAAATTCAAGGAATAATTTCAGTCTTACAAAAATCCTCTCAGGGAACTGAAAAAGGATACTCCTGAACTCATTTCATGAAATTACTGCAATTTGGATACAAAAATGTGAAGGCAATTGCACAAGAAAGAAATTATAACCTAATCTCCATTATGAACAAATATGCCTAAATATAAATATACTAACAAAATAAATTATGCAGTGTGAATAATAGATATTATGACCAAGTTGATTTAAGCCCAAAAAGGCAAAGTTGACAGACTATATAAAAGCAATATGATTAATCATGTTTGGCAAATTTCTTTTTTTTAATATCAACTTTTTTTGTAATTAACATATAATTATCATAATAATTGTACATATTTATGGGGTACATAGTGATGTTACCATACATATAATGCATAATGATTAGATCAGGGTAATTAGCATATCCGTTATGTCAAACACTTACCATTTCTTTGTATTAGACGCATCCAATATCTTCCTTCTACTTATTTGAAACTATATAACATATTATTGTTAATTATAGCTATGTTGTAGTACTATAGAACACTAGAACATATTCCTCCTATCTAGTTGTAGTTTTGCTTCCTTTAACAAATTTCTCTATTTTCCTCTCTTACTCTTGCCTTTCTTAGACTAGTACCTTCTGTTCCAGTTTTTTCTTCTATGAGACCAATTTGTTTTTTAGCTTCCACATATCAGTGAGAACATGTGGTATTTAACTTTCTACAGTAGTCGCTCAACAAATACCTCTAAATTAATGTGTATTAAATGTTGGTTCTATTTCCTTTTTTTTCTTCTTTTTTTAATTTTAAAGATATGGGGTACAATTCAGGGTTAGATATACAAATGTTCATTATGTAGGTACCTTGTTGATGAGGTGTACCCCTCCCTCCCCTGGCAGTTTCCCTCAGCTGCCAATCCCATCCCCACCCCGCAGTTTCCAACTAATACATTTGGCAAATTTCTTAAGAAGAAGTACTTAGACATAGAATGAGACTTTATTAGATTGCATGTTCCTTAAGAACAGATAGTATTTTACAGACAGAAGATGATTAGTAAAATCTTCAATTTAATTAAAAATTAATTTAGGAACAAATGGAATATCTGAAGGATGACAGTACATGGGGGGCTCAAATCAGATATCCTTCACTTAATACATATCTGTCCAAGGTGCTAAGGAGGAAACTACTAAATGTGAAATATGGCTTCTGTACTAAGGAACATACAATACATTGATCTACATATTTGAAATTCAGATTGTTATTTCTGAGAGTAATTTACCTTTTGGCCCCATTTGTTTTTCATCCTCTTCCCATATACTCAATTTAATCCTAGCTATAGCAGCCACCAAACAGGTGTCATTTTCCTAATAGAACTAGGAACTCACCCAAGTCTCTGAATGTTACAGCTTGGATGTCTCAAAGCATCACACAGAATTTTCACTCCCTCATTCTGCAAATCATTGTTGCTGAGGTCCAGGCTCCAAAGGTTTGGATTGCTCAAAATAACAGAAGCCAGATCCAGACAGCATGCACTAGTGAGAACACAGCCCATCAATCTACAAGAAATACAGAAGTGACTCCTTTAATAGTGAGGCTTAATAAGTTTCTTCTTAGGAGAGACTGAGAGAGACATATCTCTTTCTCCCTCTCTCTTAGTGGGTGAGTCCCTTGTAGTATAGGCTTCCCCCACTAGGTAAATGTTTTAGGAACCCATCAACATCAGTGTACTAGCTAGCATTGTTCTGAGGCTGCATTTGACCATTTGACTTCAGTGATTTTTTTTTTTTTTAGGTTCTTTCAACACATTTGCCCATTTCATGACATAGGTATCTGAACCTCTTTTATGACTTGTTTCTACCTACAATGTAGGATGCACATGGAAAGAAACAAATAGGATTTCTTAATGAGAAGAAATCAGAGGGTAAAACTGTTTTCTCCCACAAACATGTTACAGGTTGTTATCTATAAAGCTTTTTTTTTTTTTTTTTTTAGGAAGCAGGATATATTGAGAGGATAGAAAAGCTCCCACATTGGGGGGTGGGAGGGGTCTGAAGGGGTTGCCCTACAAAGCTTTTAAAATCAAGATTATTCACATTTTCTTATCAATACTTAAAAAATGAATATAAGCTTTCCCAAGAAACCCATATACCTCTATGCTTTCAGTTTTTAATACATTTTTGAAATAAAAGTTTTCTAGGAATTCACTCAACCACTCAAAGTGTTATCTCCAAAGAAGAAAGAAGAAAGCACCATATAAAAATATTTCTTCCACGTCCTATGCTTGGCATTTAAGAGCATCCACAATCTTGCCTCAAGCTTTCTCTTTCCATACTTTGTCCCCACCCTATTCTCCAACCATACACATGCATTTCCTCCAAAGCATATCACATCATTTGTTATTCCCTTTCTATTCTCTCTCAGTTCCTTCTGCCTAGGATATCCCCACATAACAAAATCATACTCATTTTTCAATCCTAAAATAAATCTTTCTCCACTATGAAGTTCCACCTCTTGCTTCTTGGGATTTCTGCCATATTTTTATAATAATGTATGGAATAAATATAATTGGTTTTATATTTATTTTTCTGTCATCAGCACTTTGTGTTACTTGAGGGTGACAGCATCACTGTAGTGACCTCTAGTGTCCTTAGCATCTAGCTCATATTTGTTGTAAATCCTGGTTAAGAGAATAGGCATGGCCTACATGGAGGCTATGAAGATAACTGAGAAAGTACCAATTTTTCTATATTTTTGCAGCAAGGCTAAAGAGAGAAGATGAGCTGAGGAAAGACTTGAGCATTTCAGTCATTTAGGAATTTATATCTTTGTAGTTGAAATGAAGAAATTGGATTTAATGATAATATCCACTAGGTAAAACTTTGTCTTCCAGTTGAATGATGATCAAGAAAATTTCAGAGAATCACATAGCAACCCATATCATCTACATTTTCCTAAAGTAAGTAAAGGTGCTTATTGGACCCTATAGTTCAATCACCTTAGTGTTAACAGATGTCACAATAAATTATAAAGTTCATTTGGAAGTTTGGTTGTCATGAGTCAGTCTAGTCAAGACAAACACTTCTGGATATACCAAGGAGCTAGAGTTTATAATTAGAAAACTATGCTAGGGTTAGATCATTATGACTCATCCAAGTTACTATTCTATGGGAAGCTCTAGTGGGAAAGCGAGTCAAGATGAATAAGTGACACCTCTATCTTGCTTCACTCTAGCCACAATATTTACATAATAAACTCTTAAATATCACAGTCATAAAAAAATCAAAAATATGATTTTAAATAAGTATTTAAATGTGTTTCTGAAATACTGTTAAGTGAAGGGGAAATCTCAAAGTCATGTCTACACAACGATCAAATTACATATATATACACACACACACACCATGTACATATATGTATATCTGCTCACAAACTAAGATAGGACATAATATTAGTAAAACGGTGTTTAAAGTAGATTATATGATATTCTTTAAAATCCCCTTCCCAACTTCTTTGAATGTTGATCTAATTATAAATCTGAGTTTAAATATAAACCTAAAAGAAAAACTGGAAGAGCACAACTTCAGCCTCGTGGATATAAAGTAGAAGACACAAGTAGCTTCACTAGGACATAATCACGGAAAAAATAAAATGACTACTTTTCAGCCCGATGCCTGTTTCACCTTACATAAGGGAAGTTTATTATAATTACTATAGTAATTGTTTTTTGGGTTTTTTTTTTGTTGTTGTTTTTAATCTGGTAAATAGACTTCTCCAGCTTGTCTCGGGCAGAATGAGAGAGAAAAAATCAATTGTATATTATTTTCTCTGATAGACACTCTGTTCTCAGTCTTTCTTTCCTTATCTTCCCAGCCTACACAGACAGTGTAGTTGAAACCACCCAAAAGTAAAATTACAGAAAACCTACTCCAAGTCCTGAAGATTACAGCTTGGATGCCGAAGAACATCACACAGAAGCTTGGCTCCACCATCTTGTAGCCAGTTTGATCCTAGATCTAGATGTGTCAGGCTCTTGTTGTGTAGAAGAGAAATTGAGAGATACTCACCACTAAGTGAAGTGAAATGGCAACACCTCAGCCTACAGGAAGAACAATGTAAGGAAAGATGGAATTATTGTTCTATTGCTGAGAGATTTATATATTTGAAAGGTTTCACGCTAAGATCCCTTATTTACTTATCAACACTCCATCTCAGATGAACCTCCCTCACTGCCAGCCTGTCTCGCTTGGGAAACAGATTTACATCAAATTGAGCCATAAGCTGAATTCATGCTCTTGCTATAAATTTATCTTACTATAAATCAAATGTTAACTGCTTTACATTGCACATAAATATAGCATCCTGTTACAGAAGTAACTACATGGAATAGAGGGGCAGGCAAATAGAGTAGAGTCCAAATGATCATAATAAAGTAAGTACTCTTTGTACATAATAAAAATGGCATTTTCAATCAGTAAGGAACAAATATAGTATGCCATTTATGATTTTTGTACAACAGATCTGATATGTGGGAGAAAATAAGTTTAAGCCTTATAACAAAATTAATTTGGCATAATTTAACATGTAAATATTAAACTTAAACCACAAATAGTATGAGAAGATGGCATAAGTGTATTTTTTTTTTAAAAAGAAAGGTATTTCCAATTGTGACAAAACCTCTAGAAGTCATAAGGCAGAATTTGACTTCACAAAAATTTTAAACTTCTAGATTCTAAAAAGGACCATAAAGTTAGAAATAAAGCAACATTCTGAAAAAATTTATTTACAACATATGTAAAATAATGTATATATGATATTAATAGCCATAATATTTAACAGATATACAAAAATCATAAGAAATCTAAGTTCATGAAGAAGGAATGCCTAAATATAAAAGGCCAAAAACGTTTGAAAAGATACTAACCATCAAATTACTTTAAAAGTTATTTTTCAACTCCCAAACTAATACTGATCAAAAAAATTTGGATACCAAATGAGGGTATTAAAATGTAGGCCCCTAGACTACTACCAAGAATATAAAGAGCCTGTCTGAAAGGTAATTTAACTATACATAACAAAATAAAAACTTTGACTCATTAGTTCCATGTCTAGGAAATTATCTAACAAAAATGAACAGAACTATGACCCAGCTATCTATCTGTCTGTCTGTCTATCTGTCTGTCTATCTATCTATCTATTGATTGATTGAATGCTATATTTACATTGAGTCCAGACTATGGAATTGAATAGTTGGTAGAATTTAGTTCTGAATTTATCATTTCCTTTTGTGCCATTAAGCAAGTTGCACTATCTTTCTAAGCCTTGCTTTCCTCACTTGTACAGTGAGCCACCTGAAAATCAGGTGACCCATTTGACACCATCAGGTACTATTGTGCAGATTAAACAAATTTAGCATAAGATGCAGAACAGAGAACACACTAAATATCAATTATTAATATCATTATCATCTTCATCATTATCATTTAGGGTAACAGTAGAAAAAGGCAATGGACAGAATGTGTTCATAATATTTTCTTATTTTCAATATGTTTCAAAGAAATATATTTGGAAGGATTAAAACTAGCAGACACTTACACAAGACTCTGTAGAGTACACTGTGGATGCTGCAAGACATTGCTCAAAAGCTTTACTCCGCCATCTCCCAAGACGTTGTCAGCCAAACATAGATGTGTCAGCTTTTTATTGCTGATTAGAGCCAAAGACAGATCCTCACAACCAGCATCCGTGAGACCACAGCTTTCTAAACTGAAGGAGAAACACAGAGGGGAAGGGATCTGTCAATTCCCAAAGTTCATGCTTCTCTTCTCCTTCACAGGGAAACTAGCTGTTCCTTACAACCCCTACACCTCAACTATAGAATCAACCTCAACAAACCTACTTAAATTATGAATTCCATTGCAGCTGTGTACAGGGTATGAAATAAAACATGGAAGGGGAGAGGAGTAGCCAAGAAAAGAATGAAAATAAGAGGTCAATCAAAAGGAAGAGAAGTTTCTAAAAGTGAAGCAAAAGAGGAAGGGAAGTAGAGGACAAAAATGGGTGTCACGTGTAGAACCCTTCTAGGACTGACAAATGTGCTGTTAGTGTTAAGACCCAAGAAGTTTCCCCATCTAATCACAAGCTACACAGAACTGAGCAAAATGACTCTACAGAAAACAAAACAGCCGGGATTGCAGGCTCAGCCTGTAATCCCACGCTTTGGGAGGCCGAGGTGAGTGGATTGCCTGAGCCTGCGGGTTCAAGACCTGCCTGGGCAACTTGGCGAGACCTCACCTCTACAATAAATAAAAAATTAGCCGGGAGTGGTAGCGCGCACCTGTAGTTCCAGCTACTTGGAAGGTGGAGGCGAAAGGATCGCCGGAGCCCAGCAGGTTGAGGCTGCAGTGGCTGGGAGTGGCCACTGCACTCCAGTCTGGGTGACAGAGACTCCAACTCAAAGGAAAAAAAAAAAAAAGAAAGAAAGAACGAAAGAAAAAAAGAAAAGAAAGCAGAAATACTCACGACAGTCTTTCTAGGTAACACTTTGGATGTCCTAAGGCCTCACACAACAGCTCCACTCCATCATCCAGTAGATTATTGGTTGACAGATTCAGAGATATTAGGTTCTGGCTTCTGATGAGAGCCTTAGATATATTCAGACAACAAACTACAGTCAGGTTGCAGGATTCTAACCTGAAAAACAATACAGAAAAATGGAAATGAATACTCCTCAGAGAAGAATTACAACCAATACCCGCTTAGCTAGAGGGTAGGAGGTTTCCCAGTTTTGAGGGCCTTGCCTGTAAAATCCAGCTTTCCTATGTAGAATAAGAGTTATTTAACTAAACCATAAGACTCTGACAGAGGGTTAAGGAAAGGAAGAGAGGAAGCTTGTGTCTCCCACACTCACATCACAAATTCCCTACAAAAGTATATATATATAAATATTTTTAAAAATCGTTAAATAATAATACTTTTTAATCTGGGGGGAATTTCCTCTAGCTACAACTTAGAAGAATATTGACTGAAGGTTGACTTGTATACTTGTACACTCTGACTTCTGAAACAGAACAGAGATGGACAGGAAGTCGGGGAAAAAGCTGTTTCCTATGAACTCACTTATTCATGGGAGTCAACTTATGTTTACTGAGGAGCACATGTTTAGTCCTTAAGAGTAAAAACAGCCGGGCTCGGTGGCTCAGCCTGTAATCCTGCGCCTTGGGAGGCTGAGGTGAATAGGATTGCCTGAGCCAACTTGGCGAGACCTCATCTCTACAATAAATCAAAATCAGCCGGGCATGGTAGCGTGTGCCTGTAGTTCCAGCTACTTGGAAGGCTGAGGCAGAAGGATCGCTGGAGCCCAGCAGGTCAAGGCTGCGGTGGCCGGGAGCGGCCACTGCACTCCAGTCTGGGCGACAGAGTAAGACTCCAACTCAAAAAAAAAAAAAAAAAAAAAGAGTAAAAACAAAGAGAAAATCATAAATAAAATAAAATAGTTTTTAAAAATAAAGTACAAGAAGAATGGAAGCCAAAAAAAGTGCATGTAGAGTCCATCTAAATACTTGAGAGACTCATATTTAGACAACTTGTGCCTTCTACCTGGCTAGGAGTGAAAGTGGCTATTTGTAAAAAAAAATTAAGTAGCAGTAGCATTCCTAGCACTTGGAGTTGCTCTAAGTTCTCCTTTTAATCATGGACTAATCAACTTGAGTCCCTCAGTTTTTTGTTTTTTTTGTTATTTCATCAAAATCAGGGTATACAGAGGTTGAAACAGGAGAAGCTCCCTTCTCAGTCCAGAATAAGATCTCAATGGATTACCTAGAACACAGCCTAAGGCCTAAGACCTCAGCTTGAACTGAAAGGATGCTATGAGCTGAATTGTATCCCTCCAAATTCATATTTTGAAGTTCTAACTGCCAATGTGACTCTCTTTGGAGACAGGGCCTTTAAGGAAGTAATTAAGTAATGAGGGTTATAGGGGTAGGGCCCTAATGCAATACGACTGGTTTCCTTATAAGAAGAGACATAAAGAGTTGGCATCCACACACAGAAAAGGCCATATGAGGACACAGAGAGAAGGCAAAAGCAAACTAGTCCTGCTCTTGAACTTCTAGCCTCCAGAATTGTGAGTCATAAGTTTAAGCCACTCAGTCTGTTGTATTTTGTTATGGCAGCATAAGCAGAAGAAATCAAAAGAGTATTATTATCAGCAAGAAGTTAGGAAAACAAGGAAAATCCTAACACTGTGCTTGACAGAAAAAGGTCATAAAATTATGGGACCTGTGGATAAAATACTAAAGTTTACAGAAGGAGAACATTACACTGAAGTACAGAAAATTTGCACATGTGTGAAAAACAGGAAACTAGAAAACAGAAGAAAAATGTTTAGAAATATTTGCTTTACATTTAAAATGTGTAGAAAGATGCAGACTCTCTAAAACAAAAGTAGCACATCACAAGTAGAGATCAGATAGAGACAGAAAGGGAACAGGCTTAAGATAAAAGGGTACAATAAAATTCAAAACCAGAGAAAATAGAAATGTGCATTGGAAGCAATAAAGAGCATAAGCAAATCGATGACTATAAATGTGAGAAACTTCCCAAAAAGGAAGGAAAAAAGATTATGTGGCAAAAAATAAGTAAGAGTCATATAGGGAAAGTGCTAAGCCAATGACTATTAGATAATCTTCAAAAACAGAGGAATAGAACCAAAACAACTTTAAAAATCCAATTAAAAAGTAATTTTGGGGCTGAAAAGAAAAAAAGTTGCCAGCATATCAAAAGGTACTTTCATGCAAAAAAACAAAAACAAAAACAAAAAGTACTTACAAACTGGAGAGGTGGAAAGGGAGCTAAGGGGTTGAAGAGTCAGGCTATCCATATGCTCCTCTTTAAAATACTAAGGGCTAGAAAATAATATAGCAAAGTCAAAAAACTGAGAAAAAAGTAAAGACCTAAAACCCGGGTAAATTGTCATACATCTGTGAAAGCAATTGAAGGATGCATGGGATATAAAGAAAGCCACAGAATACATCACTCACATATATTTCATGAAAACACTGGTTTAAAATTACGCCAGTCAAAAATATAGTGTCAAAATTAAGACTTTATACACTGAGAAAGATGAACTTAAGGAAAAAAAAACCCTGACAGCATACATTGATGAAAATTAATTAACAGAATTAAGTTTGAATAATTGTTGCATTGATGTATGTTGCCATAATAAAAATTCAGAAAAGGTTTGAAAGAGTCCAAAGATTAGGAAAATACCTATTCTCTCTAATCCCAGATTACATTAACATACTGGAAATTGTATGGCAGAGGTAAGCTAAATATACTGACTTATATAAGGGTATTTTAATATCTCAATTCTTTTGAATTTCAGAATTCCAGTCATAAGTTGGGGATAATAATGAATAATCACCAATTAAATTAAACACAGGCAATATTACTTGCAAATTTCTGGGTACACAAAACAGAAATTAAAGAAAATGTATCTCATTTATGAAGGAAAATAGAAATAGTGCTGTAACTGTCAAAAATGGTTTTAATGTAGTATAAATATTTATGCTCTATAGTCCTTTTGTTCATAATCTATTTTGCTTTTATCCTTTCCATAAGTTTGAGTTTCTTGAGGTTTCTTCTTTTTTCTTATTGTTAACTAATAGAATTTCAGTTATGTGACCTCTTAACTCTTGATGAATGAAATCTCAGTCTTATAAAAATAAAATATTCACTCTTTCCCTTGCAGACACAAAGAAAAGCAGACATTATTACAAGTCAGAAAATATTTTATAAGAATGATTTTGTTTTATTTTTGTTTTATCATAATAAGGGAATCTTATAAGATACCTAGACTTTAAAAATTATTCCTATGTCTTGTAAAAATAAGCCCTAACTACTATTAAGCCTATAATTTTTATCAATTGCCTTATTTAGTAATGTGTCACTCTTTTAATGCTCAAATTGATATTATGAAATTTTATAACTATTGAAAATATTTTGTCAAATCAACTAAAGGTTATTGGCACTCTTCTTACACATATAAAGTAATAAAAAATACCTCTTGTTTATCTAGAGTTTGGAGGTTTTGTCTCATATTATATTAATATATACCATCAATCTTCAGTGATTCAATCCAAAGGGAAGCTAAAAGCTGAAGACTGTGGCTCCAAACTGACCCCTAAATATGCACCAGCAAAACAGAGGATACAGATTAGCTTATTGGTTACATGTAGGTCTTTCTTTTTTTGTTGTTGTTTTAAAAATTTTATTATTTTTTAATTTTTATTTTTTTTAAAAGCAGGATTTATTGAGAGGACAGAAAAGCTCCCAGTGCGGGGAGAGGGGGCTGAGGAGGACATGTAGGTCTTTCTAAGGAACCTGCCCAACTATTTCTAAAAACAGGCCCTTAGCTGGAAATTCCCAACACTCCTTAAAAATAAGCATTATAATTTTTTATTTTTTGTTTTCCTTATTGCTTGTCATGTGTAGCTCTGACCAGCTGTCAGTGGGTATACATCCATAAGGGGGTTCTTGATGCAGCTGACTCAGAGGAACAAACTCATGTTCCATCTACCTAGAACAAGCTCTCAGTTTGAGAGTTGATCAGGGTAGGATTTTATCTGATGAAAGACACTGGGGCTTTATGAGTTGAGCCCTAGTGAGGTAAACTCTCCTGTGCTACTAGTAGACCAGGATTAGAACACTGCAATTACCTGAGAGAGGGGCCATTCCTCAATTAGGGGGAGCTGCTGTTACCAAAGGTGAGCTCCCAGGAGCTTGAAGAAGCTATATGAATGCATTTTTCTCTTCTGAAAATGATTGCTATGTAATTCCCAGGTTGCCCAAGAACTTCATACTTTTTTTTTCCTGGGTAAGATTATTTTTTTCTGGCATGAACAAGAAACTGAGAGATAACAAGAAAGAGTTGTTGCTGAAGCTATATGGTTTCAGAAACTGTCTATTCCCTAAGAATCCAAATGAATGTACCACAGGTGACAGAAGAATAGTGTTTCCAAGAGAAAGAACCTCTGGGTTAATAGGACAGGCTTCATGGGACTATTACAAATCAACGTGAATTATCAGACAAATAATAATTTGTTTTGTAATTTGAGATTTAAAGATGGCTATATGTCTTTCTCCCTCATTTTACCACAGTGAGAAATAAAAATGCAAATATCACTTTTTAGATAATATAAGGCTCTCTATTTCTTTAACAAGAAGTCTAAATTAATGAATTCCCTATACTTTCACAATTATCCTGCAGGACACATTACTTATATTAATATTTAAAAGTATATATATATATGTATATAATTAAAATGAGTTAAACAAATGATCAGCATCTTTATAAATTGGAATCTTGTAAATCTTGAAATCAGCCAATATTGTAAATATTTTACACTACAGATTCTGGGTCAAGTTTAAGATATCATAGTGTTTTGCTATATTCTTAGTTATCAAAAGAGGTTATATTATTCTTAATGTAAACTTAAGCATTTTCTACAAACTTACTAATTGATTTTGAAACCTTGGAGTAATATTTTAAAAATTAGTTAGCAATTTATGTTGATGTAAAGATTTTCAGAGAAATCAAATTTCAAAAAGAGCAAAAATAAATTATATTCTTATCACACAATTTGTGACCCATGTGTTCTTCACACTATTAAAATTAAGATGGAAAAATCAATATTCTGTCTTATACTCCATATTATTTCTGTTACAAAAGGTTAGAGTTTAAGCCTTTAAATGATATTTCACTTAAAACTCATTTGGTATGATTGTGAAGTCGTGTTTACATATACATATCAAGGTTCATGAAAGTCAATTAATTTTTTTAAAAATTCTGTAATGGAGAAGAAAGGGCCAGTAGTTTAGTTTTAACTTGAGTCTCTGCTTGCTGGGTAATCTGCCCAGATAGCAGAGCTTCTGGCTTCAAAGAGTGTAGTCTCACCTCCCCAAAGTCTGTTCATATTTATGATAACTTTTTATATTTTTTATTTATGATGACTAATTATTCACTTCATAATTGCAAACACCTATAATGAATCAAAAGGGTTCCTCATTCCTGGAAAAGCAAAAACCTCAATTGGTCTGTATGCTATCTACCTATTATGCAATATTTTACTTTGGCAGATAATGCAACTATGGATATGGATATTTGTCATTCTCTGTCACATTCCTTTTATTCAACTATTTTAGATGCTCCCCTTCTGGAATGCTAGTCCTCTAATTAAAAAATTCTAAAGACACAGAGAGTATTTTGTCTTGGCACTATTTTGGCACTCTTCAGTTGGCTGTTCAGTGGCACTAAGAATTGCTCTCTTACTTTGCCAATGGCAGAACATGGGCAAACTGCAAAGAGATTCTGGGCACAGTTAGGAATTACTGATAATCCCCAAGGTTTCTGTTTTTGTTTATTCCTCCTACTTGCTCAGCATTTTTAAAGAACTAACCAAATATCAGGGCCATGATGTGGAAAAAGTTATCAAGAGAGTAAATCTTTCTCCCCTTCTTGAGGTAGGACCTTTTTAGTAAATATTATAGTAAAAGATTTCAAGGAAATTTAGTGATTGTGTATACCATTCCAGTATGCTCACGTATAGGGGCCGATGTGAGTCTTTTAGCAATTTAAAGTTTTAAAAAAGTTTTATTCCTAAATTTGCAAAGTTCATACAGTAATTGGAGATCATTTTGTAGGACAGACTAGCAAACACCCACTAATCAACATTTTCACTGCTCACATCATCTAAAATCAGGGGGAGTAAAACACCTAAACATAATTTTAACAAGTTCATCTGAGCATGATCTTTGCACAAACCAGGCTAAGAAGGGCATTCATAATGTCTACAGCTCTTACAATGTGAGATTGAAGGCAAACAGAAAACTGGAACTTTCCCCACATGAGATGTTAATAGGAGGCTTACAAAAACACCGATTACTCCCCAGTGACCACCCACACTGGGAGAACATCCAGTCTAATGTAGAGTTAGATTTTTACAAAGCTCTGATAATTTTGGCCAACTCATTTTATTCTCTAGTGCAAAGAACTCTACTACTTGACCCAGGTGGATGTTTTCTTACTTGAAAATCTGGTAACTTGGTCAATACAAAGGTTTATTAGTGGAAGACATTATTCAAGTCTTAACTAAAAGGGATCATGTCAAGTCCTGCTGATCTATCAAGTGCCAAGCATTTTTAAAAATCTTAGATCCACAGCTCCCAATATAAGAAAACATATTTTCCTCCATTTAACATTTTTGCTACTAATACATTTTATTTTTAGATGTAGAAACCAATGACATACTTCTCGCCTGGGTTCCAGACCAGAGGTACAGGTTACAGAAAATTCCTCATAATATCTTTTTTTTTTTTTTGAGTTTCACTCTGTCACCCAGGCTGGAGTGCAGTGGCATGCTCACAACCACCCCAGCATCGACCTGATGGGCTCAGGTGATCCTTTCGCCTCAGTCTTCCAAGTAGCCATGCCCAGCTAATTTTTTGATATATTGTAGAGATGAGGTCTCACCAAGATGCCCAGGCTGGTCTCGAACCCCTGGGTTCAGGCAATCCTCCCGCCCCAGCCTCCCAAAGTGCTGGGATTACAGGCTTGAGCCACTGTGCCCAGTAAAACTACTATATACCTGCTAAAATCTACTCCAGTCTGGGCTGTTGAACCCATCA
Organism: Carlito syrichta; assembly: GCF_000164805.1. Classification (NCBI taxonomy): domain Eukaryota; kingdom Metazoa; phylum Chordata; class Mammalia; order Primates; family Tarsiidae; genus Carlito; species Carlito syrichta. The sequence continues at coordinate 150,175 of NW_007232941.1, read as the reverse complement.
TTTTATTATACAGCATACTGATACAATGGAATACTAATCAGTAATAAAAAAGAAACTACTGAAATATGCAGCAACATGGATATATTTTAGAAAACATTTTTTTCTGAGGAAAAGAAGATGGACACACACAAAAATACATATTGTATGAAACAATCTAAATTTCATATGTTTAATATGTTCAAGAGTTATCCAACAACTTTCCAGACATGCTGTAAGTAAATTCCATCTTGTAAAAACTGGTAAGAGCTTTTAAAAATTCAAGAAGGTCTAATTTTAGATTTCAATTATTTTTCCTACATCTGGATTATAATTTGCTTCCCAGGAATATAGACCTACCTTGGTCCTTTATGCATCAAGTTTTAGTCCTGACTACCTTGAACTGAGACCTCAGGGATAACAAAAATTTTTAAGGTAAAGCTTACTGTAGTGATTTTGGTTTTATTTTTGTTTTGTTAAAAACTGGTTTGACTTCCTTTCATTGAAAAATAAGATCTTTCTTAAAACCTTTCACATAATGTGGAGACCAAGTATGATTGCTAATTCTCTCACAGCATTCATAGAGAAATAAAATCAGCCTATGGGCCACCACTAAGATCAACAATGTGTGACAGCAAGCAAAAACACCATAAGTTCACAGTTACCACACTGTTCTCCACCTGCTCAGCACTGCCACCGGTTTCTATTAGTATATTCTTTTCTACGAAAAGTTCAAAGATATAATAAATCTATTCCAGCACTTAAATATGAAAATGTTAAATGTTTATAAATTCTGGGTCTGCTCTCCTACTCCCCCCTCCACCAGATTTAGGAGATGGAGACACAGAACTATACAATGAGAAATCTTCAGAGGGATGATAACACTCAGTGCTACCAGAAGGAAATCAGTGATTTTATTGATCTCTTCTGCTCTATATCATAAAAGTAGATTTAAGCTGGCCCTTTGAACAGCAAGTCTAGATTGTAAGAGTCTATTTGGACAAAGTCTCAATTATAATAAAAAACTCGGTCAGGCTCAGTGGCTCAGCCTGTAATCCCAGAACTTTGGGAGCCCATGGTTCAAGATCAGAATTAAAAATAGCTGGGTATGGTAGCACACGCCTGTAGTTCCGGCTACTTGGAAAACTGAGGCGGACAGATCACCAGAGCCCAGCAGGTGGATGCTGGGGTGGCCGTGAGTGTGCCACTGCACTCCATCCTGGGTGAAAGAGTGAGACTCCAACTCAAAAAACAAAACAACCCTCCCCCCAAACAACAACAACAAAACCTCAAGACTTACCTCAGTTTCTGTAGTTTACACTCTGGGCGTTTCAAGGTTTCACATAATGACTCCACGCCATTATCCCCGATATCACTTCCTTTCAGGTCAAGATGTATCAGATTCTGGTTGTGAATCAAAGACTGAGAGATATCCTGACAACCATCAGGGAAAGTGACACATCTCAACCTTCAGAAGAAAAAGATGCAGGATGGATTACAAAATTATCTCTGTCCCTGGTTATAGCATCCCCTCTTTTTTCAAATCTAACTGTTGGATATTATATGAATACTCTTTTATCTCTTTTTTTTTTTTTTTGAGTTGGAGTCTCACTCTGTCACCCAGACTGGAGTGCAGTGGCCACTCCTGGCCACCGTAGCCTCGACCTGCTGGAAGGCGAGCCTTCCACCTCAGCCTTCCGAGTAGCCGGAATTACAGGCATGTGCTACCATGCCCAGCTGATTTTTTGATTTTTATTGTAGAGATGAGGTCTTGCCAAGTTGCCCAAGCGGGTCTCGAACCTGTAGGCTCAGGCAATCCACTCACCTCAGCCTCCCAAAGCACGGGATTACAGGCGGAACCAATGAGCCCGGCTATGAATACTCTTTTATCTTACTATCATCCCTTACTCTAGGTTTCTCATGTTCCAGGCTAGACTATAAATCCAAGTTTCAGAATTTTGCTTAAAAAACAATTGAGTTACAACTTCCATTTTCATTTATATCCTGACAACCAACACTCCCAACTTGTTTTGACCTTAAGGGAAAAGAAGGTGATAACATCAGGAAAGGCAGAGGAGGAGCCTTTTAACTCTTAATCCTAGGAATGATTACCCAACACTGGTAGAACTATTCTAAGTACTGCAATGACAACATTATCCACAATATTTAAATCCTTTAAATAATTCAAAATGTGTTCACTATCAACCATTTTATGTGTATCAACACATTGTTGCAAAATATGCCTTGTCATCTTGTGGGTTTTGTTAGTATACAGAAGCAGCTCAAAACAAAGTTTTCTGTCTATTTTCTACTAACTCAATGTTAGATACTTCTGATTTTTCTATAATGCTCCTACTATACCTTAATGCCTAATATGTGCACACTGCACACTAACTGTTCAAGCCTTCATTTGTAATACCACCTCTACTCCCTTCTGCCCACTATCCATCTTCCACCTTATCCCCCACACCAGCCAAACACACACAAGAACATAAAGCTCTTACCCATTAGAACACTAATCATTCTCATCTAGTAAAAGTGCCTGAGGCAATCAGTAAATATAAACTGAAAACATATTCTCACTTGTTGGGGAAAAGCGACTAGAGTAATTAAAGCCACACTCAGGTGGCAAAGATTTATTACAGCCATTATGATGTCATCCCCCAAGGGATCCTCATATTCTAAAAGAGGAAGCCATTTAACCCCAAAGAATGCACTGGCTATTATGAAGATTTGGACTGGTGGCATTCAGTGAATGGACAATATGAGGGAGACATTTAGGGATGAAAGAAAAGGACTTCCATGAGACCCTTAATCATAACACATATCCAATTGCCTTACCACCTCTGTATGTAATACCAGACCTTATCTAGCTGCCTGAAATCTAAGATCAGAACTCATAAAAATACAGATTCTCAGGGAAATATTTGGTGAGAAGCCTGTTCCTCTAAAAAGAGCATCTATTTTCTGTGCTAATAGGAACAAAGATCTATTATTTGTTCAGCATTCAATACATACTACATACAAATGGACCTTGGGCACAATAATGGGCTCAAAATACAAGAAGAAAGTATGATAAGTTTTAGAGTTAACAGACAAGAGGGTAAGAGATATGTGAACAAAAAAAATTTTTGAAGTGATAGAGTATCCAGAATCAAATTAAGATAAGTTAAAATTTGAAAAAGATTGACAACAGCAAATGTTGACAAGAATGTGGAGCAGATGGAACTTTCATATATTGCTGGTGGGACTATAAAATGGTTCAACCACTGGGTGAAGGGTTTGGCAATTTCTTAAAAAGTAAAACATATGGGATCTGCCAATTAGATTCGCGAACTCATCCTAGAAAAAGTAATACATACCTCATTACTAAATATCACTATGGTCACTTTTTTTTTTTTTTTGAGTTGGAGTCTCACTCTGTCACCCAGGCTGGAGTGCAGTGGCTGCTCCTGGCCACCGCAGCCTCGACCTGCTGGGCTCCGGTGATCCTTCCGCCTCAGCCTTCTGAGTAGCCGGAATTACAGGCATGCGCTACCATGCCCGACTGATTTTGTGATTTATTGTAGAGTTGAGGTCTCGCTGCCCAGGCGGGTCTCGAACCCGCGGGCTCAGGCAATCCACTCACTTCAGCCTCCCAAAGGCGCGGGATTACAGGCTGAGCCACCGAGCCCGGCTCACTATGGTCACTTTTGAAGTACTCCCCTTGGGAAGCTATGCACTGATGCTAGCACCAAGTCCACCCGTCAAAGCAATTTTGGGACTGCTTTTCTGGAATGGCCATCACAGCTGTCATGAGGTCTGTCAGAGGTCTGATAATTAAGTTCGCGAAATTGCCACTGTGCACTTACATTGGCATCACTGTCCAAATAACAGTATTGAAACACCCTCCCTACTCAGCTGATCTGGCCCCCAGTGACTTTTTTCTTTACCCAAAGATAAAGGAAATATTAAAAGGAAGGCATTTAATGACATTAAGGACTTCAAGGGTAATACAATGACAGCTCTGATGGCCATTTCAGAAAATTTCCACTAGCATCAGTGCATAGCTTCCTAAACTTAGAAGGTGGCCATAGTGATATTCAACAATGAAGTATGTAGCACATTTTCTAGGATGAGTTCACAAACTTCATTGTCAGACCTTGTACATCTATGAATCAGCAATTCCATTCCCAGGTACTAGCCCAAGAGATGAAAACATATGTCATAAAAAGATTTGCAAAGAATAATCATGGCAGCCTTATTTATAATAGGTAAAAATAGGAAACCCTCCAGTGGTCTATTAATAAGAGAATGGATTTAAAAATTATAGCATATTCATATAATTGAATACTAATCAACAATAAAAAAGTAACTACTGAAATGTGCAACAACATGGATACATTTTAGAAAACATTTTGTTGAGGAAAAGAAGATAGACACAAAAAATACATACTGTATGAATCAATCTAAATTTCTAAGAAGAGACAAAGCTGAGCTGTGCTGACATTAAAAGATGATTGCCTCTGGGATTGGATAGGGTGAGAGGGTTGAACAGAAAATGGCACAATAAAACTTTCTGAGGTGATGGAAATATTTTCTAATTTGTTTTGTGTGTTGGTTATGTAGATGTTTAAACATTTAAACCTGTGAATTTTGTTGAATGTAAATTATTCTTCAATAGAAAAAAATTTAAAAAGAAAAAAGTAGTAAGGTCTAGAACATGTCTTTGAAAATGCTTTGTTGACTTGCTTAGAACATCTTAGCTCTGTGTTCTTCGTCTAGAAAATTTCTAGTCAAGCCTGATAAGCCCATATCAACATCCACCACACTCTGGAATCTCAGTGGGACCAAGTTAATCATGCTCCTATGTCCCAGAAGGTTTCCTTTGTTCATGTTTTTTGAGTATTTTACACAACAGATTTTAAGTGTTTGCTGGGTTTCCCTTATAAGTAGGAGGGAAGCCCTGTTCCTTTTTTTCCACATCCTCACCAGCATCTACTGTTGTTTGTTTTATTAATGATGGCCATTCTTACAAGGGTTAGGTGGTATCTCAGTGTGGTTTTAATTTGCTGTTCTCTGATGATGAGTTAGGCTGTGCACTTTTTCATGTGTCTGTTGGCTGCCCATATATCTTCTTTTGAGAAGTGTCTATTCATGTCTTTTGCCCACTTTTTAAGATGAATTTGGAGTCATACTCAGTGATTTATTACAGAAACAAAGAACAGAGTTCCATATTTTCTCACTCATAAGTGGACCTTGAACAATTATAATGCTATAAGAAAGCAATTAGCAGCAGTGGGAAACTGTTGGGGGTGGGGGGAGTGGGATCGGCAGCTGTGGGAAACTGCTAGGGGAAGGAGGGGCATACCTCATCAACAAGGATATCTGCATGATCAATGTTTGTATACCTAAATCCAAAATGTACCCCACATCTTTATAATAAAAATTAAAATTAAAAAAATAAGTAGGAGTGAAAGGTGGGAGAAGAAAGAAATTGGAAAAATGCCATTAAATTTTCTCATGCCAGACTTACAGTAGTTTTTGCAGTTTACAGTTTGGATGTCTTAGTTCTTGATGAAAGATTTTCATCGCTGATTTATCAAGGTTGCTTTGGTACAGGTCCAGTTCTCTCAAGTGTTCATTTGTATGAAGCACAGAACAGAGATCTTGCCAGTAATGAATAATGTGATCACCATCCCTGTGCCTAAATAATTGAAAAAGCAGTGAATCTATTTCAGTAGGTGACTCTCGGAATATGGTACTTGGGTAAAAGTCAGTGCACTTTGGAAATAGCAAGACCATCCAGTGCAGCTCTGCTATGAGCACAGTCTACCAGAAAATCTTCCTCCAGGCAACCCAGAAGCTTTATTTGCCCAATAGCTCTTTTACCTCCTATCCATTCCCTCGAAATATACAAGATAAAACTAGAAAGACTTCATTCTAAGGGAGAGACTCAGGAAGGACAAGAGAGAAGTTTTCAATTGAAGAATCTACATCAAGAAGAAAAATATGACCTCAGAGAATAAGATAATAGTAGTGGGTAGACATTAGGTGTAGTGTGGCAGAGATGAAGAAACACAGGTATGACCCCACATCTACCACTTACTAGCAATATTATTTTAAGCAAGTCACACAGATTCTATGAGAGCTCCTAAATTTTCTTCATCCATAAAATGGAAATATCATCTCCCTTCACAAAGTTGTGAGGATTTAATATTCAATTTTAGTGGGGATACAAATGCACTTTGTAAACTTTAAAATATTATGTGACTTAATTATTAGGCATATTATCAATAGACTCATTATAAATAAAGGATAATAAGGCATAAAACTGAGGACATCCTAGTGATTTATAAGTGTAAACTTTTCAACAGCATAGCTCTTAGTCCCAACTCAGCTCTGTTACTCACTAAACTAAGTTATTTTGACAAATTTATAATCAGTGTAAGCCATCACTTCATCTTGAAAAACAAAGATCATTAAATCTTCTATTCTTAGGATTACTGTGAAGGTTCAGTAAGGCAATTTTATATTTAGGCAATAGGATAGGTGAGCTAGGTCAGTAGAGTACAGAGGAATACTGCAGACAATGACCAATGTACACCAGTTCAGCAAGAATTTTCTGGTCCCTTATTCTTCTAAAGGGCAATATTTTTAGGAATTAAATATACTTAATATAATGGATGCAAGTTTATGCCATACCACATTCCTCCTTAAAGACTGAAGCCCTCATTCCCCTGAGTGTTGGGAGTGTCTGACAGCTGAGAGCCCTCAGCCCTGTCCCTCTCCTGGACTTGTCTTCAGGTCAAAAAAAGCCATCTCACGCAAGTTTTTCCCCATTCGTCATCACAAGTCACAACTGGTCAACAAGGGCTTGAAATGCCTGGCCTCCCTGCCTCAAGACAACTCTGAAGGGTTATCCCAGTTCTGGTATCTCAGCTAAGCAAATCCTCCCTCTGACAAAATCCACTCCCTTTTTTCTTCAATGCGGCACTCCAGGGGACTGCCCTAAGACACTTACCAAGTTTCAGCTGGAGGGTTTGTGTTTAACATCTTCTTCTCAAATACCATAGTTATAGACAATTTGATGGTCTGCAAACACTGGCAGTGTTTAAGGCAGAATGAAGATACAAGCAAATGAAGTTTCCCGCAAATATTAATGACAATCTTGGAGAAATATCTCATTGTCTGGCTTATAAATGCTTCATCTTGAGTCTCATACAGACAGTGAAACAACTCCAGAAATCCTAGCTGCGATGGAGAATATTCACTGTTTCCTAATACTTCCATCTGCTGAAGTAACTTTGATTTTATCTCCAGTGACATTTTACAGTTAAAAGTTTTCTCTAGTTGTTTTACTCGATCTTCATTCAAAAGACCAAACAAAAAGCACTTCATCTGTGTCAACTGGGGGTTTTTATAGCTTGTGCTTTCTATTAACAGCTTCAAGTCTTCAAAAGGCTGGAAGGAAACGTCCCTGGCTTCCCAACTACCTTTCAACAAATAATAAACAGCTGCAAAAAACTCCTGGACATGTAGATGTGTGAATACATAGCAGTTTTCATACTCTGTGTCCTTTTGAAGAATATTCATGTCCAGAAAAATTGAGACATCATATTTAGTTAACCCATGTCTTCTGAGATTTTCCCTGTAAAAGACATATGTCATAGTCCATATTCCTTTGGCAGCCAAGTGGCACAGGCTCCTTAGTTGGTTTTGGTTGGGTAGTCTAGGAGAGCGTTCTGGTGCGAACAAGCTGGAGATATAGCAGGTAAACAGAGCCGTGGTCGTTTGACAGGTCAATGTGACATCACCACCCTTCTCCATTTGCTGCTTCAGACAAGTACAAAAGACCCAGCATACAAGGCGGACTTGGCACATGCTAAAAAGTACCTCATTGTTTCTTAGTGAACTGAATACTTTCATGGCCCACTTCTTGTCTTCAAAAAACCTGTAAATATACTCCTCTCTTGCATTCACAGACATTCCTAATAGTTCTACATAACGATAACTCTTCAACAAAGGCTTTAGTCTCTTAGAAGCTGTGTGCCTCGCTGTCACCAATAAGAATGACTCAGGGAGCATCACTTTCCTCAGCAAACTACTCATGAGGAAGGACACTGGGTGTTCCTGGGTCCAGTCTTCACACAGTGCAAACTCAGGTTCCTCAAAGGCAAAGCTCAGTTCATCAAAACTATCAATAATAAAGAGAAGACCACTTGGCTGGGACATGATCCCCTCAATGGGGCTTTCTGTGCTGGGCCAGTCCTTTGATATCAACTGCACAAAAGTGCTCTCTCTCAGTTGGTTAATTTCTCTCCCATTCAGATAAAAAATATAGGTAAATCTCTGCTGGTAGAGATTACCCTCTGCCCAATCTAACATTGCCTTTCTCATCAAGGTTGTTTTCCCAACTCCAGCAGCTCCCTGAAGCACCACTATCTGTGGCTGCTCACCAGTTTTGACATCCACATCAAACAAATGTTCCAACAGTTTTCTATTTTCCTGAGAAAGTTCATGATGGAAATCTTCAGGCTCCCCAAGCAAAGAGTTCTTATCCCTTCCATTGCAAAATTTTTCCTTTATTCGAATTCTGTATTCTATTCCATCACCTAAGTCAGTTAGGATGGAACATGAAATGAAACATAAACAAAGACACATGATCAAAACAAATTATATGAATTACAATGTTAAGAATACTGGATTTGAAGTTAGAAACAAGAAATAATATAGGCTGAAATCAAAGCTTATTTAGATTAAAATGAAAGAATGTAAATCAGACAAAAATATTCCTGAGGATTTAAAAAAATGCATTAGAAGCTGTTTAATACCAGAATTGACAATACATAAAAGTGAGTTTGTGATAGAAAATAAAAATTAGATTCACTTTAGAAATATTTTTTCTTCTTCGTAATTTTCCTCTACAGAGAAAAAAGATGATAGACATGGAGAACAGAGATATCATCCAGATTTTTAAAAATACAAACAAAACCCCACAAAGACACCAATTAATCCCTCCTTGAGGTCAAAGGAGACCCCAAGACAGACCTGAACATATAGATCAAAACAATCCACTTTACACAAGAAAAAGTTAATAAATATGAACATGGAGGCATAGCCTAAGGAATATTTTGAAGAAAAGAAAAAAATTCCTAAGTGTCAAAGTAGAATGAAAATACAGTTCATCTTTACCTGATAGATCAAAATAATTCATGTTATACAAGTAAAAGTTAATAGAAACGAACATGGAAGAATAGCCTAAAGGATAATTTGAAGAAAAGAAAAAAATTCATAAGGGTCCAAGTAGGATGAAAATACAGTTCCTCTTTACTTGATTAAATCTGATTCCTCCTTTAGATCTTTATTAAATGACACAATCTCAAGGAAGCCTTATCTGAACGCCCTTGCTAGAATAGTTCTCCCTTTCATATATTCTCAAAGCACAGTATGTTTTTCATTCACAGCACATGTCACAAGCTATAATTACTTTAACTATTTACTTCTAAAAGAAATGACACACTTTGGCTACAGGCTATATCTGTAGTTAATCATTGCATGGCCAGTATCAAACGTCTCCTTGCATATATGAAGTGCCAAATATATGTGTTGAATAAAAGAAATGCAATAATACAATCACATAACTAAGGACCATGCAACTTTTAATTAAGATATGATACAACTATATGTACTAATGCCCCCCAAAACAGTCTTATAATACAACCCCTCTAAAAAATAAAAATAAAAAAACAAGTTTCAGGAAAATATGTACAATATTGAAAAAAAGTGAACAAATTTTTTGTACTTTGAAATACATAGAATATGTACCGAAATATTAATACTAGTTATTTATAAATAGGATTGGGGATGGGGAGCGCAGAGAGTGAGAAATTCACTATATGTACTTTTATATTTGATATTTTAAAAATTTTGTTTTGGTTATATGAAGTTTAAAAACAAAGACATAACCAAACACATATTGCCCAAAAATTCTGAAAAACAAAAGTAACGAATGGCCAGGCAGGAATAGGGAAGTACTATTTACCAAATACTAAAACCTATCATTAGATTACAGTAATTCAGCTGGGCTCGGTGGCTCAGCCTGTAATCACGTGCTTTGGGAGGCCGAGGTGAGTGGATTGCCTGAGCCCCTGGGTTCGAGACCCACCTGGGCAACTTGGCAAGACCTCATCTCTACAATAAATCAAAACTTAGCCGGGCGTGGTAGCGCACGCCTGTAGTTCCAGCTACTTGGAAGGCTGAGGCGGAAGGATCGCCAGAGCCCAGCAGGTCGAGGCTGCAGTGGCCGGGAGTGGCTACTGCACTCCAGTCTGGGCAACAGAGTGAGACTCCAACGCAAAAAAAAAAAAAAAAGATTACAGTAATTCAAAGAGTGTGGTATTGAACATACAGAGAATGGAGGGTCAATAAATTTGCTGTACTTATTTTCTATTTTGTACTTACAGCATCCTCCAAAGTTTCTATAATAGGTACAGATTACTTTTATCACAAATTGCTGGACAATAATTTGGAGACTTTTAATTAGCTATCTGCATGCAAACATCTCCACATAAGAGGGAAATATCCATTTGGTTTGCAATAATAATAAAATGAAAATTAATGGCCACTGGTTTTTCCTTGTACTACAAAGATAAAGTTTCTTATATTGAATTAGAAACTACAGTCAGAGTGGAAAGTTATATTCAAGGTCATTTAATACAACAAGCAATTTTTATTTTTCAGGGCTTGGAATAAAGTAATTTCTCAATTATTTGTTGAGTTAAATAATGGGGCCTGTTAGGAAGCAGGACAGCTGGGTTAAGAATAAAGGTTTCTTATCTGCCCTGGTTTTTTTTCTACCATAATTCCATTTATATAAACTGGAATTCAACTATGTAGAATTCAAAATACAGTGGGGAAAATGGAAGTGGTACTAAACTAAGACGGAGAAGAACTGGTTCTAGAAATGAAATTTTATCCACTCCTGGAATTTAATTACAGCACCATCTCTAAAGGAAGAGAGTAGATGTGATAAACTAAATGATTCCTGCCAGCTCAGAAACTCTTTAGTCTATAAAACATAAACATGAATATATCTTTGTCATTTGTGCATCAGACTGTCAACTTTCCTGCAGGCATTCTCAATACTGCTCTCTTGAGGTCCTGTATTAACATGGCTCTGATTCTGACATTGGCCAGAGAGCCAGTTTTGCTGCTTCTTTTTGTATGACGTTCCAGGAACAGATGGGGTTTTAGAAGAGGTTATTAGGAGTTTAACAATAGTCTGGGAGAGAAACTCTCATGCTGCCTCCCGAAAGTTCAAATGCCTCCCGAATCTGAGAAAAGGGTTACCTACTTACCCAGCACTGCCTTCCGATCGCATGTCTCTCCAGACTTAGTGTCCTCTGGTCCCACACTCTGGGCTGACCCTGTAACAGGTTTCAACAGGACCATGAGATTTAAAAGGCGAGAAGAGTTCTGCTGATGGCCAATATAGGGGGTAGCATTTATCTCAGTGGTCCAATTCTACGACCAACAGGGTTTAAGAAAAAAAAAAAAAAAGCCGCCAGAGCCTCAGACGCCATCAGCTTAGCTGGGAGAAGAAGTGGTGTGGTACAAACACTGATGTAGGAGACATTTTGCTATCCCCTACTCTATAACCCCAAAGCAAGCTGTGTAGTGCAAGGCCCTGTTTCCTTGTCTATACTGACTTCACAGGGTTATGGTATGGCACAAAGGAGATCATGGATATATACACTGTAGCTGTAAAGCCTTCTATATGAGGAACTTTAGATGTCTATAACATTTTATACCTAAGAATGATTAAAAATACTGGCATGGCAGATGTCCTTTAATACTTTTTAGCCCACTCCTCATATTGCAGTAAATATGTTAAATCATATTTGAGATTACTCAAAATTTAGCCTAATTTATGACTTGTAGTTTAGGTAACAACTCCTATCACTAATTCCTTTGATCATTTTGGTTGGTACAAGACAGATGAATTGTCCCCAATTAAGGAGCTAGGCTGAGTAACAGTAACAGTACTCCATACCTTCCTGCCTCTTTAGTGTTTCTCAAATGATGCAACAAGCTCCCCATGTACAAGGCCACCATGTCACTTATATCCCATAGGACGGTTTAATCCCTAAATCCCTTTTATGGAATCCAATGGGCTACAGGAAATACTTCCTTCTCCCTACCCCCAAATCTGTCCTTAGTATCACTTACAGTTGATCTCTGCTTTTGCTCTCTCACACAGACTCTTCAGGTTCATCTTGCCAAAAATTTTAAGAGCCACATTCCAGGCTTCCTGTCCTGGATAATATTTCTTCATTAAGTTAGCCAGATCCTCCCGCCTGGCCTTCTTCACTTCAGTCCAGGGTATCAGGCAGTGACCAGGTTCCATGGTCTCCTTTAGAAATGACTTGAATTTATTTAACTCCTCTTTGTTTAGCTCCTCCAAATACAAGAGCAGCCCAAAATCAGAGAAAAAGGAATACGACAATGATGAATCTGTCATCTTATCCATGGATCTGTTTTCAGGCCTCAGTGAAGAAAATAACCAAAAGTATATAAAACAATGAAATATATGGAAAAGGTTAAAAAGATTAAATACCTATACAAATGCAGTGTAGTTCAACAAACATTTGTTGAATCCCACTATATTAGGCTTAGTACTGACTTAGTATTCTATGTAATACATTTTCTTTCATAAAGCATTCCTCTAATACAAACAACGGTAAAGTATGTTTCTTCCGCCATCCCAGGATTTATTTCCAGCTCCACCACTTAGGGACTATAAAAATGAAGAAAGGCAATTCTTTTCTATGGACCTCAGTTTACTCTTCTGCTAAGTGGGGATATCAAAGTCAACTTCAGAGGACTGTAGCAAGGATCAAATGAAGTAGCATTCATATACATCACACGGCACAGTACAGGTTCCTCCTAAGTATCGGTAACTTTCCTTTCCTTTCCCTTCTCCCCCCACCAATACCTAATATATATCTCAGCCTATGAAACATTGCTATTGCACTCCTGCCAACACATGATTACTTTGGAACCACATGCAAGTGCAATATACCACCTTCTACCTCTTTTTGTCATGTCATCTCTGGTCATAAATTTGTACATGGTCTCTAGGGGGCTGTTCCTAGTTCACAGGCACCTTTCATATCCACTCTCCAACACTACAGTTACTCTGGGTGAGTTCAATGTTAAAGTTCACAAAACATCATTTTTTCACATCCTTGATATCAACTCCCAAGACCTAATGCTCTCAATTCCAGGCTTTGTCAATATCAGCGACTCAAACTCTTTAGTTTCAAATTCACATAACCTATTTTCTACTAATATCTTCCAGTTAAATGAGCAGTCTTATGCCCTCATTCTCATTTGTCAGTTCTTCAACACCACCAAATCCTTTTATGTCCTGCATTTTCTCCTTTTTTCCCCTTACAGCCATCTTAAAGGTCTTCTTCAATTTCTTATTCAAGATAGGTACTCCAGTTTACCACTTAAACTACATTCTTCCCAGCACCTTCAAATACAGCATCTAATCTTTGCTAATTTTCCTGAAGAGACAGAGCTGGTAGGGGCTACATTTGGAACTCAACTCAAATATTTCTCTAAAACTCCTGCCCTTTCCATTCTTTCATAATGCCTCCTCCTTTCTTGCTAATAGGATGGAACAACTCCTACCACTTAATTCCTTTGATCATTTTGATTGGTACAAGATGGATAAATAGTCCCCAATTCATCCATTGGAAAAGAAAGATGGATCGAGGGATAATAATGTACAGAAGAGGAAGTTTACTGCTTGAACAGGTGAATTATCTGAAAAACTATATAGTAAATCTGAACATTATCCTACAATAATTAGTGAGCTATCAGTTGTTTTAGGGTTGTTTGTTTTTTTAACTAACTAAATATTCTAGATTACAGATAAATCTGACAAAAAAAAGTTCTAGAGAAATTTTTTGTTGTTTGTTTGTTTTTGAGAAAGCAGGATTTATTGAGCGAACATAAAAGCTCCCACAGTGGGAGGGGACCCAAAAGGGTTTTCCTTTTTTTTTTTTTTTTAAATAAAAGCAAAAAGGGATAAGTTTGAGGAAACTTCAAAGGGAACACTGAAGTTTCTCCATGACATTCAGAATATGGTAAATGAGGGAAAGCAAGGCAAAGTGGGTCTATAGGATTGATCACTTGGTAATTATTCATGTTTCTGTTTAATGCACTCTTGTACCTAAGTTATAGGTCACACCAAAATATGGTTTTAAAAAGGTTCATATCCCCAGAAGGCATGATATGAATAGATGAGGACAGCACTAAACCAAATTTTTTGTAAATAGCCTATTCATAAAAGGGGAGAAAAAAGCACACATGGCTAATGAGTTTTTCAGAAAATGTTCCAACTTAAGCAAATGTCAAAACTAATGTAAACCAGGAGATATCCCTTCTCAATGATCAAAATGGCAAAAATAAGCTTTAAAAAACAAAGCTCCATGAAAAGAAGAAAGTGAAGTAGATATTATTAGTATAAATGTTAACTGCTACACTTGAAAAGTTGCATGTCCTCACTTATAAGTGAAAACTAAACACTGGGCACACACAAGCATAAAAATGGGAACAACACACACTAGGGACAATTAAAGTGGGGAAAGAGAGGAATGAGGTTGAAAAATCACCCATTGAGTACCATGACCACCAGCTGGGGAGCAGGTTCAATAGAAGCCCAAGCCTCACCATCATGCACTAAACCCACATAACACACACATGTATCCCTTGAATCTAAAATTTTTAAAAATATGCAAACTAAAATACCAAAAATGACATTAAGAAATTATTGTAGCTGTAACCTCAAGATGGTGTTTAAGTTTCTGTAACTCATTGGGAAATTGGGTCTTCATTCTGAAGGCTCCTGTGTATACATGTTAAATACAATGTTTACCTTTTCTCCCCCTGACCACCCCCGCCCCCCAAAAAGGAAGTTGCATGTCCTCAACTACTGAGAACTTTAAAGACATTCATTACTTTCCAAGCAGTACCTTCTTCTCTGGGAAATTATCCAATGAAAACAATCCCAAATACAGCATGTTAGTTTTGTGCATAAAGGTGTTTATTTAAAATAGTAAATAACTGTCAAGAAATTAATAACCTATTGTTATCAATAAATATGATCAATAAAATAAATGCATAAAATATAGCATACATTTGATTGATTAGTAATTAGTATAACCTCATCATGCAGCAATATGCACTATGTGCAAGATTAAAAAAGATGGCAGGAATATGAGGATTACAACTAAGAAATCAAAAGAAAATCTCTGCATAAAAAATAGATGGATGGGAAGCCAAACTGTTACCCCAGGTGACTGCCAAGTCAGAGTTGCACCCAAAAGTCAGCAGCATTCCCCTTCTGGGGGTCCTGGTCCCTTTCCTAATATACCCAGTAGCATCAGAAATGAGAATATTAACTATTATTGTGTTTTGAATTTATGACAATTTGTGACAATTTTCTTTAATCAGAATAGACTCTTCAAATAAGTGGAAAAACAAAAAGGTAAAGAGGCAATCAATATCCATTTGTCAAATTGCAATGAGATAAAGAAATGAATGCCTCCCAACTGTTCTTAAATTTGGCAGGTTGGCGATCACTAATAAACTGCATAGAGCAATTTTAAGTCACTGCTGGAAGTAGAGGGAGCGCGAGTGAAAGAGCCTCATACTGTAGGTGAGAGGATGCCGGCACAGGGACTAAGCATCCGTAATTATTTCTAGAACTTCCTCTAGAAATAATGCTTTCCTCTAAAAAAGAGGAAGAGAGACATACACTAGGAGCGCGGAGAAAGGGACTGTAAAGTTTTTAGGAGGTTTGTTTCATTTTCGGTTAGAAAAGAGGCTCAGAGGAGGCCCAGAGTGGAGGAGTGAGGGCAGAGCACAGGTGACAGGAATATCCTCAGACAGAAGGAGATACACCTGCTCTCTAGCAGAGCCTCGGGAGCTGCCTGCGTTCACCAGGACTGGTGAAAGTGGGGCTATGCCTACCACCATAACTCAAAAGAATTAAGAAGAGGCACTGCAAGGAGTGCAGATTTGGTCACACCAAATCTCCACTCAAAGAGTGCTAGCTTCCCACGTGCAAACTCCAGTTTTGGTCTCCCACTCTCACCCCAGGTGACAGCAGAGTCGCCTCCCGGGCCTGGTCTTTACCCTTGTTGCGCAGCCGAAAAATCAGCAGCATTCCCCACTCCGGGGGTCCTGGTCCCTTTCCTTGTTTTCCACACAGACGGTGGATGCAAGAACTCCTCCGGAATCCAACTTCCTATTTTAGAGCGGACAAAACACACATCTAGAGAAATGAAAGGTCACTCCATACCTTGGGTCTCAATGCACGTCGGTAATGAAAGTTAAATCCCAGTGCTGAAATCCAGGAATCAACGAGAAAAAAGAAAATGTGAAAAGAAAGGATCAACAGGTATTTGCTGCTTTGTGAGGAAGGGGAACACACTATTTGACCCTTAAGGCCTCATCTCCTTCCCGCAAACTAAGACGGCTGCGTGGGCAGGGCTAAAGTCCTGGCCTGGGCTTCCGCCCCATACCCACCTCCCTCCCCCAGGCTGGGCCCAGGGAGTCTCTTTTCCCATTGGATAACGAGGCAAAGGGCCCATTCTCCTTCTCTGTCTACACCTCAGATTGGCTCTGCCACGCACTTTCCCCAGGAGAAGATACATTGTTCAATATAGGATCCTATGTGCTCAGTACACCTGCAGTACACTACCTTCCTTCTTCTTTTCCTGATGACCAGTAACGTGTGGGAAAGAAGGCTGGGGAAATGGACCCTAACTTCAGATGACCTTTCCCAGACTGGCTGAACTCCAATAAACAGTGTCCCTTATTCATTAATCCAATAATCCATATAATTATTGAACATCTACTTCATGCCTGGCAGTTTTCTGGGCTTTCTCAAAGCAGTGAACAAAATATTCAGTCTTGATCCCCTACCCCTGTGAAGCTTACATTCTATTGAAGTATATCAGGTGGTGATCATGGCTGTGGAGAAAAACAGAGTGGGGTAAGGGACTTAGTGCTGGGGGTGGGAGGTAGAAAATGGGTCCTATTTCTCTGTGGGTGGAAAAGAAAGACACTGCTAAGGTGACATTTGCAGAAAGTGAGAGTGTGAGTCACGCGGATATTTGGGAGATGGATTATTCCAGGAGGAGGCAATAGGAAGAGCAGAAGCCCTCAGGAAAAAGCCTGCTTGACAAATTTGAAAATTATTTGAATTAAATCAGCCATGGTGGTCACCTTGACCATGTGTTGATTTATGGATACTGAGATTTCATGCAAATTTCACATGACTAGAACTGCTCTTAGGTGAATTCACGGCCTTGGCCCCGAAGACAGACTTAGGACCTAATACATCTAGTAGCTGCAGGAATGAGAGTTGTCTGACTTTCAGATGAGACGCCTCTGTATCAGATGGATAAATGAGTGCTTTTTTAGGATGGATTTTTTTTTTTAAAGGATCATCCATTTGAAAAACATTTTTGTATTCACATAGCAACCAGGTCTGGGAGATTCTAAGAGTTAACCATCATCTCATGTAAGGTTGTATTTCTTCAGCTGGAATCATCACGGAGAGAGCTTTAAGCTTTATTGGCAAGGCAGGAGCCAGTATTCATTGGTATTGAGGAAATGTATACACTCTAGGCAGCTAATAATAAGGGCACAGGCATGCTAGTTAGCAAAGCAAGAGGGGTCCAACAGTCCTAATCACAATCAGAATTCAGAGACCTAGATTATAAAGATTCACAGAAACTACCTAACAAGGATAACCAACCGTGTGTGGTGAGAGAAAAGGTAAATGCCTTTCTTTGGTTCAGTTCCAACCTACTTTATTAATTGGTATAATAGCCTTCGAGTAATGTATTGAATATTGTGTTCATAAGTACATACATCTTAAGAGAAACTATGAATTTTGGAAGTTTGGGTTTGGAAACCATTTCTAACATGCCCATAAAACCATGAAATATATTTATTCCATAAAAAAAAAGAAAAACTGAGGAAATAGTTAAATAAATTAAAGAAAGTTGTGGAAGCTTGAAGTTTCTGAAACTGTACCTTAATAAAATGTGTTAGACATTTTACATGTTTATTGAATTTACATGTACCTGACCATAATGCTTAAGTGTTAAAATATTATAATTTTTAGTGCAATCTTTTTTTTTCTTCTCTCACTGAAAGCAACCCCTTTGAGAAAGAACTTTGTTTTCCCCTTATTGCTTTATTATTAAAGAAAATTCTGTTTGGCCTTTTCTCTATTACTTGTGGTAAAATATAACTTTTTAGGCCTTATTTTTCTTAAAATGCTAAATAATAAAAATGAAAACATAAGTCTTCTTAATTGACAACTGCTAGCAAAAAGGCATCTAAGAAAATGTTTAAAGATATCTCCTCGTGCCCCTGAAGCTGGAAGAAGAGACACCATACTTCATAAAAACTAATCTAGGGTGCCAAGTTAAAAACAGTAACAAAAAATCTCCTTATGTCGCCATCCCATAAATATGAACTGCATAAATTTTCATTCTGATATTATCTGTTCTGTTTATATAAATTTATAACTGGAAGTTTTATTTGTTCAGAGGACTCATAAAATGCTTGGACTTTTGAAACTATCTCAATGCCTTGTGAATGTTATCTTTAAAATCTAAAATATCTGCAATTCTGAGTAATTATAGTACTTGTTCATTTGTTACCCTGATAGTATTTTAAATGACATCTCTGTGTTACTAAAAGGTAACTTCCCTTATCTCTCACAAACAAAGATGTAATTCAAGAGAGGTAGAAGGCAGGGCTCAGTGGTTCAGCCTGTAATCCCAGCACTTTGGGAGGCCAAGGTGAGTGGATTGCCTGAGCTCGCGGGTTTAAGACCAGCCCAGGTAACTTGGTGAGACCTCATCTCTACATATAAAACTAATATTTAAAATTACTATAAACAAATAATTTATTAATCATTAATAAATAAAATAAAATAAAAATAAAAATTAGCCAGGCGTGATAGTGTATACCTGTAGTTCTGGCTACTTGGAAGACTGAGGCGGAAGGATCACTGGAGCCCAGCAGATTGATGCTGGGATGGCTGTGAGTGTGCTACTGCACTCTATCCTGGGCAATGGAGTGAGACTCAAACTCAAAAAAAAAAAAAGAGGTAGAAATCCTTTTTACCAGAGACTGTCTTATAGGTCTCCAATTTAATCTGTACTCACATCCATCCTTCCCAATAAACAATCCACATTAAATCTGTCAACTCTCTGGTGTGTATCTTTGCACATTATTTCTCCATTATGTATAATTAAACTCGCAGGCACATACACAAACATTGTGTTACAAAATCTGAATTATAGTATTCCAATTTTTGCATCTTTCTCACCCAATAAACAATTTTGCTTATTTCTTTGTTGACTATGCTGTCTTCCTATGCCACTCCACTTCACCAAGAGAATGGCTCCATAATAAGATTTTTATTTCTTTAATTCAGTTTTTTTATTCCCCATACCTAGAGCAGTGAATGAATCAGTCAATAGCACCTTATGAATGTAAGAAGGGACTGCAGTGAAAACAAGCATGACAAGTTGATGGAACAACAATTAGGCGAGAATGGCTAATATGGGATGAGGAAGCAGACTAACGGAATATCAAATCCAAGAGGTAGGGGAGAAAATGAGAAAGTTAAGGAGAGATGGATTATGTATGACGGCATAGGTCTCTGTAATACTTTAACTTTCACTTTGAGTGAGCTAACAAGACAACTAGGGTTTTGTGCAAAGTAAATAATAACAATCACATTTTAAAAGAATCATCTTGAATGTTGATGAAGTACACTGGAATAGGGCAGTGGCAGAAGCAAGAAGACTAGTTAAGAAACTATTGTAATAATCCAGGTGAGAGAAAATTATAGCTAGGGCTAGGCTGGTAGCAGTGGTGGTGGTGAATTGGTCATAATCTGGATATTTAAGATAGATCTGCAAGGATTTGCTGACAGAACAGATATGGAATATAAGAAAAAAGAAAAGAGTCAAAGATATATCCAAGCTATTGGCTTGGAAAATTGAAAGAATTAGATGGAGAAGATTGTGAAAAACGCGATTTTTGAGGAGTCTTGGAAACACATTTTTGTACATGTTGAATTTAGGATGCCTATTAAACATCCAAGTGGAGATGTCAAGGAAGGAGTTTAGAGTTAGAATTCAAAGTTATATAAACTTGGAAGTCACTAGCCTAAAGGTGGAATTTAGAGCCATGAGAGATCATTCAAGGTTTGAAAGTTGGTGAAAACGAGAACATCCGAAGACTGATCTCTGAGGAGTCACTCTACTGCCTAGCAGTCACAAAGAAAGAGTGAGACTGGGAGGGGGCACTGAAAGTGTTTTCAAAAGAGCCTGAAAAAGAAAATTCAGAGAGGAAAACCTGGATACTGTGGTGTCTAAATCCAAGGGAAGAAAGTGTTTTAAGGTAGAAAGAGATTAATTGTGCCAAATGCTTGCAATCAACTGTGTTGAATTCTGTTGATTGGACAAGATGAGATTGAAAGCTGATCATTGAATTGAGCAACATGAATATCCCTAGTGATTTTGAAAAGAGCAGTTTCAGTGGAATAGTGGGGTTAAAACCAAACTGAACTAGGTTCAAGGAAGATTGGAAGGATAAAAAATTTAATACAATAGACTGCTTTCCAAGAAGTTTGGCTCAAAAGGAAGTAGAGAAATGGCAGTGGCTAACTGGGGAAGTGGGCCTGCTATAGGCTGAATGTTATGTCCCCACAAATTCATATGTTAAAACCAAATTCCCTCTGTGATGGTATTGAGATGTGGAGCCTTTGGGAAGTGATTAGGTCATATGGGCAGTCTCCATGAATGGGATTAGTGGCCTTTTAAAAGAGGCCCTGAATTGGACCCCACATCTTCAAAATTAAAAAATTTTAAAAAGATAATAGGAATTAATAGTTATTACATACCTACCAAGTGCAAGGTAATGGCTTTATATGTTTTTTCAAATATAATTCAATTGTTATATATCTATCAGATATTAACTTCCCATTTTATTTAAGAGGAAACTGAGATTCAGAAAGATTATTATTATTCAAATTTATGTAACTAGCAAATGATAAAGCTGGAATTTGATAAATCTTTAAGTACTGTTAATATTTAAGCATTAAAAATTAAATAAATATATGTTTGTATATAAATATATATATAGCTACCTGGTTCCTTCTGCTATGTGAAGATTCATGAGAAGATGCCTGTCAGTGAGCCAGAGTGGGCTCTCACCAGACATGAAATCTACTGATGTCTTGATCTTGGGCTTCAACCTCCAGAACTGTAAGCAATAAGTTTCTATTGTAAACCGCCCAGTTTATGGTATTTTGTTACAGCAGCGCAAGCTCTCTAATAAAGGATCCTAGAGACTTTTGTTGTTTTGTTTTGCTAATTTTTTAAAGAAATGACAGTATACTTGATTGTTGATGGGAAAGACCTAGTAAAGAGGGGGGGAAAATTGATATAGCAGGAGAGGGGAGTTACTGGAGTTAGGTCCACGTATGGCCAAGAATGAGTGAAATCTAATGTCTAAATGGATAGTCTCCTTAGCTAGAAGCACAAACTTTTTAACACTAGTAAGAGAGAGACCAAATGGGCACTGATATAGGTAGGTGTGTGAATACATTGTGGGGGGTTGGGTGAAGTGTGGAAGTTCTCTCTGATTGCTTGTTTTCTCAGGGAAATTAACAACACATTCATGGCTGAGGATGAGGATTGCGGAGGTCACAATAAGTTTTGCAAATGTTCTATGGACACAAGATATATTATCTGTTCTAGGGATATAAGGTTTCTATATGTAGCTGTTAAATCAAGATATTATTAATTATAATAGTCAATATCTGTATGGCCTTATTTTAGTCTCCTATATCTAATTCTGAGACACACATATTGAACTTTGCCATATGACTGTATTTTTATCAAGTTATTAAATTTTTAAAGTTTTGCTCTGTATTTAGCAGGTTGGATACCATTATACTACTTCATAATGTGTTCCTTTTATCAAAATATACAGTTAATCTCTTTTTTTGCTTCTTAAGTTAACCTTCAATTAGTTGAAATTTCTGCTCTTTTGTTTGCCTAGTATTTTTTTTTTTAACCAAACACAAGTGTTTCTTGCAAACAGTGTATGGCTAGATTTTGTTACTTGACCTAGTCTGATGGTTCCTGCCGCTTTCCATAAGAAAACTAAGTCCATTCAAATTTAGCATAGCTGATACTTTATTGTATTCTTTATATATATTACCTTGGGTTTATTATATATTTTATGTTATGGCACCTTCTGTGTCTTTTTCCATAATTTTTTGTGGAGTATCTCTGTTTTTGGTTTATTTATTTGTTTAGAACACTTTTTTGAATTGCTTCCTTAGATAGGGGAGATCTGAGTGATACAGACTTTGAATTCTTGAGAATCCTCAAGTTTATTTCTTTCACCAGAATAGGTGATTATATTTGCCTGATGGATTGTAGACCCTTTATTTTACTAGTCTATATTGCTATTGAACAGTTTTCTTGCTTCCAGCATTACAAATGAGAGGTCCAATGTCATTTTCCCTTTTTGCCTGAAGGCTTACTACTTTTTTCTTTATCCTCACATTATAAGAATTGTACTTTTTGGCCAGGTGCAGTGACTCAAGTCTATAATCCCAGCACTTTGTGAGGCCAAGGTGAGGAGATTGCCTCACGGGTTCGAGACCAGCCTGGGCAACTTGGCGAGACCTCTTCTCTACAATAAATCAAAAAATTATCTGGGCGTGGTAGCGTGCACCTGTAATTCCAGCTACTCGGAAGGCTGAGGCAGAAGGATCGCCTGAGCCCAGCAGGTCGATGTTGGGGTGACTGTGAGCATGCCACTGCACTCGAGCCTGGGTGACGGAGTGGGACTCCAACTCAGAAAAAAAATTATACTTTTTTATGTGAAGTATGAGTCTTTACTCATCATCCAGATTAAAATGTACTTAGTTCTTTGGGTCTGCAGATTCAGACCTTCCTAAAAATTTTCAAACCAGAGAAATTTTCTATTATTTTGTTTTTCATTTGTTTTCCCACTTTTGTTTATCTACTTGTTTTCCTCCTTCTGGAACTTTTGTGTCTGCATGTTAGGTCTTATATATCTATCCACTAAGCCTATTATCTTTTTTTCCCCATATTTCCCATTTTTATCTTTTTTTCCCTTGTGCTTTCAGGTATTTCTTTAACTAAATCATATAGGCTATATTTTGGCTCAAAAGTGATCCTTTTTAAAAAATCAATTGCTAAAATGCTTAATTAGGAAGATACAAAGAATTAATTTAATTTGAAAAGCCATATGTATGATATACCTGATGCTCTTTTTTATTCATAGTGCCCTCTGCCCTTTATCAAGTATATTTCTTCAGATGCACATTATATTTGTTTCTCTAACAACTAGATCCTCTTAGTTTTAAATTTTTATTTATTAATTTTGGTCAATTCATTGAGGCTCTGGTCTGGTTAATGAATTATTTTAAATGGCAGCAGTCCCACAGATGGAGGACGACAGGTCTCTACCACTGTGGGCCATTGAATAGAAGCACGAAGCCTGCCATTTCCCTATGAAGTCACCAGAATGAAACTTTTTTGCTTTTTAGTCTCCTTATAATCTCTTAGACTCAGCACAGTCAGGAACAGTCAGTTTACTTGTTCAACTTCTTCTTGGTCTCTTGGGAGTCAAGAACCCCAATAAATAAATTTATACAGGTCTCCTGGGGGTTCACAGATCTGAGTTCCAGGCTCTTTTCAAGAAATACCATGTTCAGGTTCTCATGCTGAGGCTCTGATGCTGTTTTCCATATTTTTATCCAACCTATAAGGAAGGGGATAGAGAGGTCCAATATCAGGTCTCTAAGCTAGAGCTCTAGCCCCAGAGTTTCTTTCTATAAGCCCCTGTTCTTTGGTTTAGAAAAACCAGACAGCTATAAGCAGGGACTAGAGAAGCTCATTTAGGCAGCCATTTCCAAGAGTCTTCCCCTCTTTATATATATCTTTACATATATATAAACAGGGAGTTTATATATATGTCCACATATATCTTTAACAGGGAGCTTCCGCCCTTTTCTGTGATGGACCTTGTGAAATGAGAGACTCACTCACTTTCTTTAAGATGAAAAAGTTCTGATTTTTCCTGTATTTACCAACATTGGCATGGAAAATACATTATCAGTGTTTCTGGGGCAAAAGGTCCTAAAGATGACTGTTCTTAATTAATTAGCAAACTATCAGTTGCTTGAAACACAATCCTAGGTTCTACTTCCCTTTCAAAATGAAGTAAAAAACAAAGTCCAGGAGACTCAGTTCTACCTCTTATATCCTGATTCAAAATAACTTAGTCTCAAAGTACACTATTTTAAAACGTGAGAAAACAAATTAAATAACATTAATAGCTAACCTTACATATTTTATGTGCCTGAAATGTTGAAAAGTAAATTTTATGTATTATCCAAATTATTCCTTAGCAATCATGACAAATATTCTATGCGTTGGAATCAGCGTCAGAACAGCCCACCTTCAGTGTTTGTTCTTACTGGCCAATACCTGTGCATTCAGGACCTTAACTATCAATTATAACTATTTAAATATATTGAAATCTTCATCTTACAGACGAGAAGACTGAGAGTGAGAGGTTAAATAACTTGCCCAATGTCACCTAGTGGACAGCAATGACAGGTTCTGTCAGATAACAAAGCCCAAGTTTTTAAATGCTATGCTATATTGTCTCTGAATGTTCCAGCCTAGGAGAGTTCGTACACAATGCTTTTCAAACCACCACAGCTAGAAGAAATGCAGGTGCTCATTATACGGTGGGCCCAGGCAGATAGGTCCTGGGCCACCTACTGCTACTAAACTTTAAGCTGTAAATATTAACTTAACGTTTAGAGTACTTCCTATGTGTTAGGGACTTGTTTAAGCATTCTAATCACACTGACTCATTTAAGGCTAACAACAAGCCTGTGAAATGGTTACTATTATTATGTCTATTAATATTATTTCTGTTAAGCTGACACTTAAAGGTTAAATAATTCAGGTATTTCTTTAAACCATAGGCTACATTTTTACTTAGAAGTGAAACATTTTCACCCTCCAATTCAATTGTTAAAATATCTAATTAAGCTGGGCTCGGTGGCTCAGCCTGTAATCCCGCGCCTTTGCGAGGCTGAGGTGAGTGGATTGCCTGAGCCCGCGGGTTCGAGACCCGCCTGGGCAGTGAGACCTCATCTCTACAATAAATCAAAAAATCAGCCGGGCGTGGTCGTGCATGCCTATAATTCTGGCTACTTGGAAGGCTGAGGCGGAAGGATCGCCGGAGCCCAGCAGGTCGAGGCTGCGGTGGCCGGGAGCGGCCACTGCACTCCAGTCTGGGTGACAGAGTGAGACTCCAACTCAAAAGAAAAAAAAGTCTAATTAGAAAGACATATAGAATTTATTTATTTATTTATTGAGTCAGAGTCTCACTATGTTGCCCATGATGGAGTGCAGTGGCAATGGTCAGGACAATCACAGCTCATGGCAGCCTCGACCTCCCGGCCTCAGGCGATTCTTCCACCTTAGCATCCTTAGCAGTTGGGACTACAGGAGTGCACCACCACACCCGGCTAATTTATTTATTTATTTTTGGTAAAGAAGAGGTTTCACTATGTTGCCCAGGCTGGTCTTAAACTCCTGGGCTCAAGCAATATGCCTGCCTCGGCCTCCCAAAGTGCTGGAAATACAGGCGTGAGCTACTGTCTGGTCCGAATTTAATTTAATTCCAAAAAGTTTTGTGTATGTTATGCTTGATGTCTTTGTTATTCATATTGCCCTCTGCCCTTCAGCAGGTATCTTTCTTCAGATGCACATTCTATTTGTTTTTCTGACAACTAGATCCTCTTAGGATCCAGGTCACAGCATTAATAAGTGGTGTTGCCAGATTAGAATCCAAAGAGTCCCTTGCTTTCAACGCCTACTCTAGCAAAGTTCCTTGCCTAACAAAATGTTTGAATACTACCGATCCAGCCCAAGTCTGAGGAAGAGGCTTAAAGAAGCGAAAACAATTTCCTAATATAACACACAATAACAATAATAAAATAACAATAACAAGATAATAATTTAGAGTATATTATATATAATAAACACTATTATAATATAAACAATAATAAACAATAGAAGAGTAGGCGCTTGGAACTATTTCTGTGGTCCCGGGACACTGAGGAGGGTCTTTCTTCCTACGGCTTCACCTTGCCTATCTCTTCTCTGCCCGTTCTCCCGAGTAGCCTGGAACGTGGCAGGGAGGAGGGAGGGAGGTAAGACCAACTGAACCCCAAACGAAGCGGTTCCAAGCAACAATAAAACGGAATTTGAAAAGCCCACTCTATGTCAGGGCTTCTCGAACCTGGAATTCAGGGCGATGCTAGCTAGAGTCAGGGCGGCTGGGATGCCCATTCCGCCGAGGGCGCTGGGCAGCGGGCACAACCACGCTTCGCCCACCAAGGGAGACCAGACAGCGAGGTTTCCTCAGATTTCTGTTGGGGGGCTTCGCACGCTCAGGCTATGAAGGTTTCAGAAATTCCGAAGCCAGTCGCTCCATTTCCCGGAAACGACAGATACGCCTCCCTTTTCCGGGGGACTAAAAGCACCCAGAGTCGTCCCTTTGGGTTGATGTCGGGGTTTCCCGGCCACATCCTTGGCAAGAAGCTCGGTGACGCACCGCCCTTCCATGCAGGAGTGCCAGCGGCTAGGGCAAGGATGGGCCTTGATCTTTCTGGCCAATCAGGAGTCACGTTCTCCTGCGCGCTCTCTTCCCGCCCCGCCCACTCCCGTATCCATGGAAACACTGTGAGTGTCTACTCCAAGGTTCGGGACTTCCGTTTTGGTCGAGCCGGGCTGCGGCCATTGTTTGTGTGGACTGAGTGCTTCGGCCAGTCCCGTTACCCCCTCAGGGGATCAGTCAGTGAAGTGGAGTCTCGGGAGACCCGATCCAGAAGCAGACAAGGGCAGGAAGAGCTGTGGTTGAAAAAAAGAGTGGCAGCAATCGAAGGTCAGGGACTGAGAAGCAACTCCGGGTTAGAAATTCCGGAGACACCTGTGTAGGTGGGTCCTTCCCAAGTTAAGACCGAATAAGGGGAAGGAGGGAGGCGGGCAGAAGTGGCCTGGGTCCTGGGGTCGCGGTGCTCGGCGTTGGAAGGTGTTGGGGCGGAGTCCTGGCGGGGGTCAGGTCAGCTGCAGAGGGCGCGCGCGTCTTCGCTGCAGGGCAGAGGCGTGCAGATAGCTCTGTGGCCCTGAGACCGAGACATCCCGCTCCCTGAGAACCGTCGTCTTGTTCTCCGGTGCTTACGCTGGGGCTGACTGTCGCGCATTCGGGAGAGCACATCTGTCCTGCTCTTGGGGGCACGCGAGAATCCTTTTTCTATAGAGAAATAGGGCTCAATGAATTACTTATAATTTTCCCCAGGAACCTACCTGTGATCAGCAAGGAAGGGCAGGGGTGGCAAAGGCTCATGCTTCTGCTTTACAGGTAAGGAAACCGAGGCCATGGAAGATCTAGAAGCTTGGTGCTCTTTAAAGTTCTACAAGTGGTTGATGGCAGGGTTGAGACTGTAATCAGAACCTGGGACCCCTGGATCTGAGATACTTCTCCAAAATTCCAGGTACATTTCTGATAGTAAATCTGGTATTTCTGTTGTAAAAAGGGAGTGCAATGCAATTATTTTTCTGTTTAAGTTGATTGAATAAGAAAAATACTTTAAGAATAGATACGGTTTAAATGTGCTGCTTTTATTTCTATTCTTTTATTTATTTATTTTTTTGTCAGAGTCTCACTCCATCGCCCAGGCTGGAGTGCAGTGGCACACTCACGCCCACCCCAGTGTCAACACCCTGGATTCCGGCGATCCATCTGTCTCAGTCTTCCAAGTAGCTGGAACTACAGGCACGCACTACCTTGCCCAGCTAATTTTTATTTTATTGTAGAGACAAGGTCTCGCCAAGTTGCCTGGGCTGATCTCGAACTGGCAGGCTCAGGCAAGCCACTTGCCTCGGCCTCCCAAAGTGCTGGAATTACAGGCTGAGCTTATTGGTTTTTTTAATACAAATTAAATAAGATAAAACCTTGAGGTTCAGATAAAATGATTATATAGAGAGCATCTGCATCTCTGGAAGGACTAAACAATGAAATAAAATTCTGTGTTTTCAAGTCCAAACTAGAATTGTATCTTTTGAAGTTTCTGTAGGGTCAGAAAGAAGTTCCAAGGTGCTAGTGTCCATGGCTCTCCTTTCTGATTGTTGAAAGGGAGCACGGATATTCTTGGGTCCTTTTTGACCTCTTTCTTGGAGATTTGGGGTGGGGGTGGGGAGTTATACACAGTTAGTATATGGGGATTTTAGTGAGTTTGGGAGTTTAAAGCCTGTTTTCATTCTCCTTTCTCAGCTCAGCTGTCTCAGCATTCCACCCTTTTCCAGAAGAGGAGGACAAAGGAGGAAGGAATGCACATTGGTTTCCTCGTGGTCTAATCCCAGGTGAATATGACTGCCTTTTCTCATTTATACAATGCTTCTGAATTCTCCATGGGTAGTGGCAGTGGTGGAAGTGACAATTAGGATGGGTGGATCACTGCATAAAAAATGTTCTTCCCTTGCCTGAGAAGCTTTCAAGACTCCTATGCAGATACTCCTGCCCCCACCCAGTGTTTTTTCCCTACATTTACGCATCCATTCAATCATCCATGTAGGTATACTATATAATTCATAGTATTATATTCTTGGTGTTCTGAGCTAGAGAAATGTAGAATTTGTTAACACTCAGGAATAAACTGTATGAGGTTAATAATTTCTTGTTATCCATGATAAACAGTGCTAAAATGAGTGGCACTTAAAAACACAGCAATAGGAACTCAGATTTGAACAATCCTTATGAATTGGAAGACATCATTCCAGACAGGGAAACCATCATTTAGTCTCAAATAGAATTTGAGGGAACAAATAAGGAAACTAGGGTTGTTACAGCAGAGTGTAAGTATGAGTGTATAAAGTGAACCTACTTTGTGGAGGGCTATTAATGTAATTTGTTATTTATTCTTGTGTACCACTTAGAGTCCTCTTCACATCAACCACAGGCAGTCATTACTGACCTTTGGGTATATATACTTACAGTCTTTTATCTAATACTTAAATGTACTTACATACTCATTAATCCATGTAAACACTAATATGTATACTTACATGTTTATACACATATTTATACATTTACACGTAAGATATATATTTTTATATGTGCACAGAGATTAATACTTACAAAAAATTTTGAATCATGCCAAATAGGCTCCATGAGTGCAAGGAATGTTCCCAGTATATAGAACTGCATCTTTCATATAGTAAGTATTCAGTAAATATTTGTTGAATGTATGAATAGCTGTTATATGTGTAATTTTTTCACTTAACATATGATGAACATTTTCCAAGTATTTTTGGTAGCATGAGTTTTAATGACTATATAATGTTCTATTCTAGGTATATACTGTGCTTAATAAAATTTTCTTTTTGAGGAATATTTAAGTATTTCCTAATATTTTGTTACTATAAACATCTTCTAATAAATATAGTTATATATGATTTATTATATGTCTTTTTATTTTCTTAGGATATTCTCTGAGAAATATGAAAACAGAATCACAGTTTTAGTTTTTAAAAACTTAAGTTCACTTTTAGAAATATCAATTAACTTAAACTCCTACAACCATTTGATGAAAGATCCTATCTCACTAAACCTTTACTAGCATTGAATATTACTATTATTTACATATGTTTATTGGCAATTTACATTTCTTCTTTGATGAATTACCTCTTGACATACATTACCTTTTTTCCTGCTGACTTTTTTGTTGACATTTAATGTAGGTGCTCTTGTATGTAAAAAGTGTAAATAATATGTTACAATATGCTATATGCTGTAAATATTTCTCCTAGTTTATCATTTGCCTTTTACTTTTAAGAACTTCTTTGTTCATATTAAGTTTAAAATTTGTATAAAATGAAATCTTATTGGTTTTATTTATATTGTTTTGTGCTTTGAAATCTTTTATTCACCCCAACATCTAATATGTAATTGCTTTCGTTTTCCTCAATTAGTTTTTATAGTCTTAAGTATGTTAAAAGTTTAACTCTTAGGTCTAGTGGCTTATGCCTGTAGTTTCAGCACTTTGAGAGGCAGAGGCAAGAAGATTGCTTGAACCCAGGAGTTCAAGACCTGTAAGCAACATAGAAAGAACTCATTTCTACAAAAAAACAACAAACAAACAGCTGGGTGTCATGGTGTGTACCTGTTATTCTAGGTACATGGGAAACTGAAGTGGGAGGATAGATCGCTTGAGCCCAGGAGTTTGAGGCTTTGGTGAGCCCTTAACCTCCCATTTACTCTAGCCTGGGTGACAGAGACCCTGACTCGGAAAAAAAAAAAAAAAAATACATTTAACTCTTAAATCTATCAGGAGTTGATTTTGATGTGACAAATGACAAAAATTAAATATTCTTTTTAAATTAATTTTTTATTTTAAAGATGCAATTGGGATACAACTCAGGATTAGGTATACAAATGTTCATGATGCAGGTACCCTTGTTGATGAGGTGTGCCTCCCCCCTCCCCTGGCAGATTCCCACTATATTCTTTTTCTTACCACTTTCTTAATTTTTCTATTAACATTTATCTTCTCCATTGATTGTGTTGCTGCTTTTTCATATACAAAATTACTAAATTCTTTACATAAATGTATATGTATGCACTTACGTAAGATTACTTTTGGGACTGTCCTGCTTCCTGGACTCTTTTCTCAATTCTTATACTGACATCAGAGTTTTTTTGTTGTTGTTCTTTTATATGTAGTGCATTTAATATGTTATGAAGAGGAATGAAGACTTCCTTATTCACTCAATGAGTATAAAGACAAGAAAGGATGATAGCTCCTATATTGGAAATATTCTATAGAATCACATTACAATGATTTCCATTTTGGAAAAAAAGTAAAGGTCACATAGAATGAGTTTTACAGATTGAGTATATTAACCTTTTAGTATATTTTATCAGTATATCATATTGGTCACAAGTTAGGCTCTGGATTCACTACCCAAGCTTGTTTCATCTGTCTACTACTTCTCAGTACTGTGAACCGGGTTGAGTTACTTAACTAGTTTGTCATCTTTTAAGTGGAGAATTAACACCTGCTGTGTAGGGCTGTTAAGGTTAAATAAGGTCATCCATATAACTTAGCATAGTGGTTGACATAGAGAACTTACTAACAGTTGATTGCATTATGTATTATTTAAAATATAATACATATCTGATATAACTCTTTTTAGTTACTAAGACATAAAAATTTAGGCAGAGAATCAAGCTTAATTTTTTTCTACATCATCAGTTTTTCCATATCATCAGTTGTTTCAACATCACTAACAAAATAAGCCATCTTTCCCCCACAAATTTGTACCTTTATCATAGTAAAACTCATTTTTCTACTTGTGTCTCTGGATTCCTAGCCTTTTCCATTGATCTTCTCTATCGCTATGTCAAACCCATGTTATTATAATCACAGAAGCCTTACTAAATTTTATATGCGATTGGATTAGTCTCTCCTCATTATTCCTCTTTCAAAATTGCCTTTTTCTTGCAAAATCACTTGAAAATCAGTTTGTCAGATCTCTTCCACCCTCACATCAAAATCTTGTTAGTATCTTGGTTTCTCTTGGAAATAGAAATAAGTTTAATTAGAAAAAAATTATATTTATTTTTTTCTACCTAAAATTGAGCAGGGCCTTCCTATTTTTTTCAATTCTATTTTTATCACCCCATTCTAAAACTATCTTTATATAGCTTCTAAGTATTTTTGGTATATTTTTAGGAGTTTTTATGTTCATTGCTATTATAAATGCCATCTAAAATAATTTGTAATGATTAATATTTATATAGCTAAACTTTTCTACATTTAATTAGATTTTATGCAATTTAAACTTTTTTGTGATGTATTACATATATGTAAAGTATATATGTATAGTGTACAATGCAGTAATAACATAGGCACCCACCATCTAGACCTGCATATACTTTTTTATTTTTAAAGACCAACATATACTTTTAAAAGCCCCCGATGACTCCACAGTTTCATTCCCACCCACCTTCTAGAGAGAGAGCCTCTATCTTAAATGTAATTATTGTTCATTAGCTTTTTTCCCCTATAATTTTAACTGTTTTCATCTGTATCTCTAAATAAATTGGTTAATTTTGCATATTTTGAACACTATATAAATGGAACCGCTGTTTATATTCTTCTGCAAATGGCTTCTTTTGCATAATTTTAGATTTTTACAGTGCATCCATGTTTTGTTTTGTTTTTTTGAGTTGTGGAGTCTCACTCTGTCACCCAGACTGCAGTGCAGTGGCCGCTCCCAGCCACCGCAGCCTCGACCTGCTGGGCTCCGGCTATCCTTCT
>NW_007232941.1:26757-117637 GCF_000164805.1 Carlito syrichta | reverse complement strand
GCCTCAGCCTTCCGAGTAGCCGGAACTACAGGCGTGCGCTACCACGCCCAATTAATTTTTTTTTATTTATTGTAACGGCGGGTCTCGAACCCCGGGGATCAAGCAATCCACTCACCTCGGCCTCCCAAAGCGCAGGATTACAGGCTGAGCCACCGAGCCCGGCCTACAGTGCTTCCATGTTGATTCATGTAGTTGTAGTTCATTTTCACTGCTGTGTACTATTTCATAGTATGAACAAATTATTTATGCATTCTACTGTTGAATCTTGTGGATTATTTCCTTTTTTTTTTTGGTGTTAGAGCAGTTATTATACTCTAAATGTTCTTGCATATATCTTCTGGTATACATGTATAATCATCTGAGGTACTACCCTGTAGTCAAATTTCTGGAATATTGAATTCCTGTATAATGGCTAATAGTTTTCAGCTGATTTTCTTGGATTTCCCAGATATACAATCATCCCCTCTGCAGATAATTTTGTCTAATTGCATTAGCATGTGCTTTCACATCTGTGGTTTAAAAATAGTGTATCCATAGTATCCTTGTGAAGTTTCTAGTTTTAATGAGAATGCCTTTAATGTTTTACCTTTGAGTTTGAGATATGTTTGTATGCCTTTGTTTTGCATTTGTTTTAGTTTTAAATAAAGGATGCATGTTGAATTTTAAGGAGTATACTTTTTGGCATCAATTAAAATAATTATATGGCTTTTTTTATTTGATTTTATGAAGGCTTAAAGTTAATAGTTTTCTTAGTTTGAACCTTCCTTTACCCTCTGGAATAAACCACTACTTTACCATGCTTTAATATGCTTTGGAATTATAGCAGGTTGAATTTTCCAAAGATAGCCACACTTATAATTTATTCTATTTTTCATGCTCTTCTTATGATGTGACTAACGACACTCCATTGAAAGGTAAGGTCTGTGCCCCCCCCCTTAAATCTGGCTGGGGCTTGTGATTACCTTTACCAGTGGAGTACAGCAGAAGTGATGCAGTGTGACTTCTAAGCTAAGTCATAAAAAGATTGCAACTTTTGTTTGCCTTTCTCTTTTGGGAAACTTGCACTATGTTGGCAAATAGCCCAGCCCACATGAAAGGATCAAGTGGAGAAAAACTGAAGTCTTCCATCAACAGTTAAGTATCAATCTTCCAGCCATGTGAGTGAGTCACTCTGGAAGTGAATCCTTCATCCTAGTCAAGCATTTTGATGACTGCAGATATAGCTGATGGCTCACAGCAGTCTCATGAGAGATCTGGACCAAAACTGACTAGCCATACCACTCTTGAATTTCTGATGCAGAGAATACAAAAGAGATAATAAATAATTATTGTTTTAAACCACTAAGTTTTGGAGTAATTTTTTACATGTTAGGAGATTATATACTAGTGTTGATGGATGAAACTGACGTTACATTTCACTTTTCTTCTGATGCCTTGAATAATTTTTTAAGTTTCTGATGCCTTGAACATTTTTGATAACTTGGAATAATTTAATAGCATCAAATAATCTTTTCTTGGAAAATTTGAAAGAATTCATTTGAGAAAATTTTTGTTTAAATTATGTTTAAAGGTTAGGTTGCCATTTCTCCAGTCTCATTTCTAATTTTTTTTTGTTTGTGCTCACTCCTTTTACCTCCTTTGATTAGCTAGTGGTGATTTATCTATTTTATTGTTAATATTTTTTCCCTGAAAGAACAATTTCTGAATTTAACAGCAGTAAAGTTTTCAAATTTTAACATTTTATTTTATCAACTTTATAGCTTTTTCTTTAACATTTAAGTGTTCCCATCATCTAGTGTCCCCATTTTATATGGTATTAAATCAGAATCCCGTTTTGTTTTTTCTCATACAGTTAATCAGTTTTCAGAATGCTGTCTAGTAAGTAATCTGTACTTTTCTCTTTGATTTTTAATGTTAACTTTATTAATATGTTTTCATAAAGAAGCACATTGGATAGTCTTTGAATCCTTCTGTTGTACTGATCTGTTTGTTCTGATTTTACTGCTATAGATTGGTGGTATGTTGGTATCTGGTAGTCTTCCTGTTTGACCTACTTGTCTTTACTGACTTCTTTTCCTTCTTTGTCAGTTTTAAAGAAGAAAATTTTAATTATATTTCTCAAAAAATCAAACTGGTAAATTGATGGTGATGTATTGAATTTAAGTTATTGCATCCAAGAGCATGGAAACATGCTGTGTCTTTTATTTAAATAATTTTCTTTCTTTTTTATTGGTGTTTGAAAGTTGTCTTCAAAGAAATCTTTTTATTCTAGGTTAAAATAGATTTTTTTGGTTGGTTTATTTTGCTGTTATGAATAGTATCCTACTTTATAGTAGTTGATTGCTGATAGAGTTAAGATGTTGCTTTATGTGGTAATTTTGCTTAATTCTCTTAGCTTATGGTTTACCATATACTCTTGATTTTTCTAGCTAGATGGCCATAACCATGCAAATAATGACATTTTGTATTTTTGTCTCTAAGTCCTTATGCCTCTTATTTCTTTTTCCTTTCTTGTAGTATTTTCCAGAACCTCTAGTCCTGTGTTGAAAGTAGCAGGGTTGGTGGTCATTCCTATCTAGTTACTATCATAAAGGGAACACATCCAAAGTTTCTTCATTAAGCTTAAGGTTCTTAATATTTAGCCTAAATTTACTATCATAGGGAGTTTCTTTTTTTTTCTACCCAATTTGCTAAAAGTATTTAAGACCATATATGAGTGTGAACTTTCTGAATTCACATGATTTTTCTCCATCATTTGAGGTAATGTTCTTATGTGTATAGTTCATAATGTCCTTATATGTACTTCATAATACCCTTGAATTATTAAAAAATCTTATGTCTGTAACTGTTTCTCTCTTTTGGCCTGTATTTTGTTTATAATCATCTTTTTAAAAAATCAGACTTTCAGAGATCTGACATTAAATTTTTAAGAACATCTTTTGGTTTTATGCATTTTCTAAAAGATTTATTTGTTATATTTCTGAATTTTATCTTTATCCTTCTTTTTGGAAGTTTGCTGTTTTTTAAATGGAGAAGGATTTGTCTTTTCTAAGTACCTGAGTTGAATGCTTAATTTGTTTATTTCTAGCTATTTTTGTTTCCTTTAGTCATTTCATCTGGATCTTGCAAGTTTTGTTGTGTAATTATTATTATCTCATTCAGATTTTTCTTTACTGTCATATGGGGGGGAGGGCCAAAAAACCCCCAGAAATTATTTATTAAAAAATGTGTATTTCTAAATGTTTAAACTTTATTTTCAAAGTACTCTCCGTTTGATGCAACACCTATCAAAAGTTTTTTAATTCATCAGTTTTGATGCCTTTGAGAGCTTCTACTGTTTTTTGTTTCACCTCTTCCACATCAGCAAAACATTTCTCTTTGAGAACTTTTTTCATATGGAGAAACACAAATGTCGATCAGCATGAGATGTGAAAATAGAGAGGGTGGGGCATGGGGGCCATGCTGTTTTTGATAAAAAACTACTGAACACTCAGCACAGTGTGGGCAGTTGCATTGTCATAGTGGAAAAAAACAAGTCACCTGTTTGTCACAACTCGAGATGTTACTTCCACAAATCATGACACAACTTTCTTAAAACTTCCAGATAAAAACTCTGGTTGACTATTTGATCTGGAGGAAGAAATTCCAAATGTACTACATGGGGCCCGCCCTCCAAAAGATAATTCTGTGTTTTTGGGGTCCCCCTTGTATTTTCTTTTATAAGCCAAGGGTTATTTAATAATATTTTACTTGGATTTCAGGAATGTCAGTTTTAAAAATTTCATTGTTAATAGTTTCTAATTTTATTACATTATTTAGAGGATGTATTCGGTATTATGTTGATCCTTTAGAATTTATTGTGATTTCTTTTATGGTTAATGTCTATCTTTTAACAGTACTATGTATTCATGAAAATAACATGCATTTTGTGTTTTGGGACTAAGAGCTCAACACAGATAAAATATCTTAAGTTTATTATTTGTAGTGTTTAGTCTTCATATTATTGGTTTTTTTTTTTGGTTGCCTTGATCTATAATTTTCTGAGAGGTTATGTTAATACCTATCATTACAATTGATAGTATATGTATGTCTTGTTGCATCTGTGACACTTTTTTAAAAATTCTTTTTGAAATTTTATTTGTGTATGCAATTTATTTTGGATTTTTTGTCTTACTATTCTTATGAAAACTCCTTTTTTTGTGTTATATTTTTGCTATAAATTTTACTCAATTGAAATTGTTATTCTAGCTTGTGGCTCATATTCATGTGGTATAGTTTTTTCTGTCCATTTATTTCTATGTATATTTTTAATTTTTAATTTTAAAGATGTGGGGTACAATTCAGGGTTAGGTATACAAATGTTCATTATGTGGGTACCCTTGTTGATGAGGTGTGCCCCACCCCAGCAGTTTCTCACTACTGCCAATTCCTTTGTTATATTACTATGATAATTGTTCAAAGTTTGCTTATGAGTGAGAACATGTGATACTCAGTTCTTTGTTAAGTGTATCTTTTCTACATTGCATGTTGAGTCTTGTTTTTTAGTCTAAGGGTCTGTCTTTAATCTATGAGCGCAAATAATTTACACTTATAATTACTGTTATATTATTTTTGGCATTTTATTCTTTTTTTCATTTTTTCTTTTCCTTTGGAGCAAGTTTTCTTCTATTTTTGTTTTTTTTTTTATAGATTCCACTTTAGATTTTTTAATGCTTGCACTTGAAACTCACATGGACATTGATTTACCACTATTGACTTTTTAAACTTATTAATATGTAGGTCATATTTCTAATGAGACATGTCTTTTAGTACACTCTCATGTCTTTTTCTTCCTCTATCACTCCTTGTCATGTATGTATTGTCAAGAATTGTATTTCAGATATGTAGGCATAGATATGCTTTCTCTCTTTTTCCTTTTTTGGTTCTTATGAGTTTTTGTTTGTTTTGTTTTATGATAACAAGAAACTTTATTAAGGTACTTGATCACTTTTCTTGTCATGTCTTATGCAGCTTTTCCTTGATTTGTCTGTCTTCTTAATTGACTTGTTAGAAAAATAGAGAGGTAAATATATATGTTAAAATATATTTAGGTTACTTATTAAAAATAAATTATTTGTGAAATTAAAATCACAATGAAAATGTGGAGGTGAGGAAATTAAAGTATAAAACTCTGTTAGTCAATCTAAGAAGAGACAGGAAAGGATGAAAGATTTTTAAAAAGCAAAATCAATATTTTAGAAATGTGCATATCTGTGATCACACTAAATGAACCTGGAAAAGCTTACCTATAAAAAGACTGAGTCCTACCAATAAAATGAAAAACAAAGTTGTGCTCCATGCTATTTGCAAGAGACCCACCTAAAGTAATGTCATAAGAAAGGTAAATAATGGTTACATAACATAACGGTAAAGATCCATCAAGGAGATGTATTAATCATGAATTAATATGTAGCTAAGAATGTGTTTCAAGTTGTATATAGTAAAATCTGACAATATTACAGAAAGAAATCAAATCATCAAATTCATAGAGATTTTAACTGACCTTTCTTGAAAAGGACCTTAAAAAAACATAAATAATTGGAGAGATAACTATGTTCATGGATAGGAAGACAGAAAAGATATCAAATTTATATAATATTGTTGGGGGTTATTTATATACCAAGAAAGAACTGGAAACTTACCAAACTCCTTGGAGAAATGATAAATTCCGGTTGGTATAGGAAATGCAACATGAATGAACTTGGGGCATTTGTTGTACCAGAAAGTAAGGTAGTTCTCAAACAGTAAAAAGGGTCATGTCGCAAACTAAGGAGCAACCTGAAGGGACTCTCATCAGTCCAAGATGAGGAAGTCTTGAGCATCTAAAAGAAAAAATGACTGCAACTTGATTGAAACATACCAAATATGTAAAAATCAATGAGTCTGTTAAAATACTGAAAAGCAAAACAATACAGATCTTATTGGTCATAGATTGTGATTGCTTTGCCCCATCTCATTACTCTAAAAATTGACTTTTAAAGGAGGGTAGGTTGAAGTATAATCAAGCATTTATCCTGTCTTTTTTTGTTTGGTCTACATGTCAGATGACCAGAAAATTTGTGATGGCAAATTCCTCATTATAGAAGAATTATAGCTTATATATGTACAAGGAAGGTAGGATTAGAAAGCCAGTTTTCAGTGCCTAGTGAAATAACGGATCTACGAAATGATCATCATTTGCTGCTAAAATAACTTTTAGTGAAAGCTTTAAGGGAACGTTAGAATGAAAGGACTAGGTCATTAGCACCTAAACCCATTGTTCAGTTTAGCAGCCCTGAAATGTTGTAATAGGAAGTATACAGACAGGTATTCTTGTCGGAAAAAGTGAACCTTAGTCTAATCAGGTCTCTGGAACAAAAGAACCAGCAAACAGGAAGGGAATAAGGAACAACTTAAATACAACAAGGAAACAATTGGCCAAGTCGTCTTTACTCCAGAATTCATTAGTTTGGGGTATATTTCTTAAAAACATTTTGCCACTGTATTTTAAAACTCAATTTTAGTATTATTTTTCTCTATTAATAGGCATCATCTTAGTTCATCGTTTTATTCTTTTCTTTACCGTTTTTCCTGGATAGATTTATTATACTGACTAATTTGAATACAGGTGTCCTTTTATTTTTCTACTGGTGGAAAATGTTTGCAACATAGTATAACAAGCATTTTCAAGTGAAGTTTTGTAATATGTTTTATTAAACTGAAATGTACATACCTGGCAGTTTCACTTCTGAAAATTTATCTTATAGAAATATTATTACAAGTAAGAATTTGATGATATATTTAAGGGAGTTCTTTTTTTTTTGTTTGAGTTTGAGTTTCACTCCGTCACCCAAGGTTGGAATGCAGTGGCTTGCTCACTGCCACCCCAGCATCAACCTGCTGGGCTCCGGCGATCCTTCCGCCTCAGCCTTCCAAGTAGCTGGAACTGCAGGAACGCAGCTAATTTTTTATTTACTGTAGAGATGAGGTCTCGCCAAGTTGCCCCAGCTGGTCTTGAACCCGTGAGATCAGGCAATCCACTCGCCTTGGCCTCCCAAAGTGCTGGGATTACAGACTGAGCCACCAAGTCCAGCCAGGGAATTCTTAATATTGTTATTGTTATAGCCAAGAAACTAGAAACAATCTTAATGTTCATTAGTGTGGGAAGAGTTAAATCTTAAATATCAGTAAAGTGAAATGCTGTGTAACCTTTACATACTATATCAGTTATCTATTGTTGCAGAACAAATTATTCTAACTCTTAGCTTAAAACAGCAAATTATCTCATCCACTTTCTAAGGGTCAGGAATCTGGGACCAGCATAACTGTCTCAGAGTCTTATGAGACTGCAGTTAGGCTGTCAGAGGGGACTGCAGTCACTTGAAAGGTGCATTGCATTGGAAGATCCACTTCTGAGATCCTTTGACATTTTTGAATAAGGGCAGGAGGCTCCAGTTCCTCACCACAGGACTGCCTAAGTATTCTTAAGAGGTGGCAAATAGCTTCTCCCAGACTTAATGATCCAAGAGAGAACAAGGAGGAAGCTGCAGTGCCTTTTATACCTACTCTTTATAGTTGCACACCACTATTTTGTTTCAACATTTTTTTCCCTATTTATCAGAAGTGACTCACTAAGTCCATCCCACATTCAAGGAATAGAGAATTTGGCTCTACTTCTTTGAATGGAAAGGTGTCATATAATTTTGGACACATTTTAAAACTACCACAAATAAGATAGAGTTATGTGTACTGAAGTGGGAAGTTGTATACTATATATTAAATGAAAAAAATTGCAGAATTGTTATGTTTTTGTTAAGAAAAAACATGAGTGGAGTATATGTATTTATGTGTATGCATGAAATAAGGTTAGAAAGGAACAGTGGAAATTTTATACAGTAAGTTCCTTACATATGAACCTTCAAGTTGTGAACTTTCAAAGATGCAAAGATGTTAGTTCATGAGTCTGGCATACATTGTAACATGCTTGCATCCTCCACAAGTGGTTGTACTTTTGTGTACTTTATTGTACAGTACCGTAGAGGGTATAGTAGTACATTATCTTTATTTCAAACCCAGGATGTGTAGAACCAAGTATAAAAGCAACAGTGATGTAGCTGGACAGTACTGTAAGATTTAAATTTTTTTTTAATTTTGTTTTTTTGTACTATTTGTGTGAAAAGTGTTTTAAACCCATTACAGCACAGAACTATATAGCCAATTGTGTTAATTGGGTGCCTAGGTTAACTCTGTTGGACTTAAAGACAAATTCGACTTATGAACATGCTCTTGAAACAGAATTTGTTTGTATGTAGGGGACTTACTGTGATGGTTATTTCTCATGTTATTTAGTGGAGGGTAGGCTTTTAATTTTTACTTATATTACTTCAGTATTTAAAACATTTGTGAATTTATTTTCAGCTAAAGAAATTAGACTCTTGTCTTTTATATGCTGATTTTTATAACCTAAGACTTTACTGAATTCATTGAACAAATCTAGAAGTCTTTTGAAGGAAGGAGTCTAGGATTTTCCAGGTATTAGATAATATCATCACCATACAGAGTATTAATTCTTCTTTCTCAGTTTGGATACCGTTTATTCCTTTCTATTTATTTTCTTTATTTCAACTTATTTTTATTCTTTATATTTTTCTATTGCTTGATTGCTCTGACTAGGACTTCCAGTATTATATTGATTAGAAGTGGTAGAAGTGGGCATCTTGTGTTGTTCCAGTTCTGAGGGGCAGTGCTTTAGATTCTTCTGCATTCAGTATGATGTTGGCTGTGAGTTTGTATTATATGGCTTTTATTTTTTTAGGT
Source organism: Carlito syrichta (assembly GCF_000164805.1). Lineage (NCBI taxonomy): Eukaryota > Metazoa > Chordata > Mammalia > Primates > Tarsiidae > Carlito > Carlito syrichta. Next base: position 108,802 of record NW_007232941.1, on the reverse strand, counting down.
ATGTTCCTTCTATGTCTATTTTGTTGAAGCTTTTTATTGTGAAGAGATACTGGATTTCATCTATCTATTTTAAAAATGTGGGGTACAATTCAGGATTAGGTATATAAGTGGTCATCGTACAGGTAAAGTTTGGGCCTCCCTTTGGTTCCCACTTTGCCTGGTTTGAGATCAGGTACCTTTATTGATGTTGTGTCATCCCCTGCCCCACCTTGGCAATATCCTGCTACTGCCAATCTCTTTTTTATAGTATTATAGTAAATATTCAGGGTCCGCTTATGAGTGAGAACATGTAGTACTCTGTTCTTTGTTTCTCTGATAGATCACTGAGTATGATAGACTCTAAATCCATCCAAGTTGCTATGAAGTCCATATGTTTATCCTTCTTTATACTGCATAATACTCCATTGTGTATATGTACCACATTTTTTTTAATATAGTCCAGTTTCGATGGGTAGTATGGTTGGTTCCATGTTTTTGTTGTTGTGAATAGTACTGCAGTAAACATGCATGTGCAGGTATCTTTTTTGTAGAATGATTTGAGTTCCTCTGGTTATATTCCCAGTAGGGGGATTGTTGGGTCATATGTAAGGTCAATTTCTAGTTCTTTTAGAAATCACCACACTGTTTTCCAAAGAGGTTGCGCTAGTTTGCATTTCCACCAGCAGTGTAGAAGCGTTCCTTATTCTCTACATCCTTGCCAGCATCTGTTACTGTTTGTTTTATTAATGATGGCCATTCTTACTGGGGTTAGCTGGTATCTCAATGTGGTTTTGATTTGCATTTCTCTGATGATTAGTGAAACTGAGCACTTTTTCATATGTCTGTTGGCTGTCCAAAGATCTTCTTTTGAGAAGTATCTATTCATGTCTTTTGCTCACTTTTTAATGGGGCTGTTTAGGTGTGCAAATGTTCATTATGCAGGTACACTTGTTGATGAGGTGTGCCCCCTACTTCCCTGGCAGTTTTCACTACTGCACATCTCATCCCTACCCTCCCCTGGCAGTTTCCACTACTGCCAGTCCTTTTCGTATTATGATAGTTGTTCAAAGTCTGCTTATGAGTGAGAACATGTGATACTCGGTTCTTTGATAGAACACTCAGTATTATCGCCTCTAAGTCAATCCAAGTTGCTGTGAAGTTCATAATTTAGTCCTTCTTTATGGCTCATAATATTCCATCATGTGTATGTCCCACATTTTTTTTTAATCCAGTGCTTTTTTGATGGGCAGCATGGTTGGTGTTTGTTTTTTTTCCTTTTGGCACATTTGAGTTCCTTGTAGATCCTAGATGTCAGACTTTTGTCAGATATGCGGTTGGCAAACATATTTTCCCAGTCTGTGGGCTGTCTCCCCATTCTCTTAGTAGTTTCTTTTGTTTTGCAGAAGCTTTTCAGTTTGATGAGGTCCCACTTGTCTATCTTATCTCTTATGGCATGGGCACTTGGGGTTTTGTTCAGAAATTGGTAGCCAGTTCCAATTTCCATAAGGGTGTCTCCTGCATTTTCTAAGGTTCTTATAGTTTGAGGTTTTATGTTTAGGCCTTTCATCCATTTAGAGTTGACTTTTTTTGTGTGTGGTGATAGGTAGGGGTCCTGTTTCAATCTTCTGCATGTGGTCAGCCAGTTTTCCCAGCACCACTTACTGAATAGGTTCTTCTCTCCCCAGTGGTTGTTGGTGGAGGTTTTGTCGAAGATAAGTTGGTTAAGAAATTGAGGTTTTGCTTCTGGAATCTCTACCCTTTTCCATTGGTCCATATGTCTATTCTTGTACCAGTACCAGGCTGTTTTGATTATTGTAGCCTTATAGTAATGTTTAAAGTCTGGAAGTGTGATACCTTCTGCTTCATTTCTTTTACTAAATATCGTTTTGGCTATTTGTGATCATTATGTTTCCATATGAATTTCTGTATTGTTGTTTCCAGTTCTGAGAATGATGTTGGTAATTTAATGGGTATTGTGTTGAATCTGGATTGCCTTTGGTAGTATGGACATGTTAACAATGTTGAATATTCCTACTCATGAGCATGGAATATTTTTCCGTTTGTTTGTGTCTTCTTGGATTTCTTTGAGCATTGTTTCATAGTTTTCATTGTAAAGGACTTTCACTTCTCTGGTTAAGAAGATGCTGAGGTATTTCATTTTTTGTGTGTGGCTATTGTGAATAGGATTGTGCTTTGTATTTGTTCACAGCCTGCTTGTTGTTGGTGTATAAGAATGCAACTGTCTTTTGCATATTTATTTTGTACCCCAAGACTTTGCCAACGTCCATTACCAGTGAAAGCAGGTTTTTGGCAGACTCTCTAGGGTTTTCAAGGTATAGGATGATATCATCAGCAAAGAGGGATAACTTAACTTTCTCTTTTCCTGTTTTGGTATTCCTGATTTCCTTCTGTTGTCTGCTTGCTCTAGCCAGGACTTCCAACACACTGTTGAACAAGAAGGGTAAGAATGGGCAGCTTTGTCTTGTTGCAGTTTTCAGGGGAAATGTTTTCAGTTTCTGTCCGTTTAGCAATATGCTAGCTGTGGGTTTATCATAGATGGCACTTAGTATTTTGAGGTATGTTTCTTCTATGCCTAAGTGTTTGAGGGTTTTTATCAAAAAGATGCTGAATTTTTAAAAGCGTTTTCTGCATCTAATGACATAATCATGTGGTTCTTATTTTTACATCTGTTGATCATGGTGAATGATTTTTGAGATGTTTTGTTGGATCCGATTTGCTAGAATCTTGTTGAGAATTTTTTCATCTATGTTCATGGGGGATATTGGCCTGTAATTCCCTTTTTTTGTTGTATCTTTACCCAGTTTGGGTATCCGTGTGATGTTAGCTTCATAAAGTGATTTGGGGAGAATTCCATCTTTCTCAATTGCCTGGAATACTTTCAATAGGATTGATATCAACTCCTCCTTGTATGTTTTATAGAATTCCCCTGGAAAGCCATCTGGTCCAGGGATTTTTTTTTTTTTTTTTTGGAAGGTAGGTGGTTTTCTTATGATGGAGTCAATTTCCTGGGTTGTTATTGGTCCACTTAGTGCGTCAGTGTCTTCTTTTTTCAACCTTAGGAGGCTGTGTGATTCAGAAAGTTCTTCATTTCATTTAGGTTTTCAAGTTTGTATCCATACAGGTATGAATAGTAATCACTGGTAATCTTTTGTATTTCTTTGGGGGGGTCAGTTGTGATTTGATCTTTTGCATTTTTGATTGTGTTTGTTTGGGCTTTTTCTTTCCTTTTCTTAGTCATTCTGGCTAGGGGTCCATCAATCTTGTTTATTCTTGCAAAGGACCAATTTTTTGTTTTGTTAATTTTTTCCATGATATTTTTGTCTTCTATTTCCCATATTTGGGCTTTTACTTTTGTGATCTGGATTCTTCTGCTAAAGTTAGGGTTTTGGTGCTCTTGTCTTTCCAGCTCCCTTAGGTGATTTGTTAGGCTGTTAACTTGTGATTTTTCCATTTTCTTGATGTGTGTTTGTGGAGGTATAAATTCCCCTCTTACAATTGCTTTCATGGCATCCCAGAGGTTTTGGTAGGATTGGATTTTATTGAATCGTATTCTGTGTCTCTTGAAATGATCATTTGGTTTTTGTTTTTAATACTGTTTATGTGGAGAATTACATTTATTGACTTGTGTATGTATCGTATTTGGGTGGTGGGTACACAAAAACCCAGATTTCTTTACCAGTATACAGTTCATCCATGGAACAAAAACCACTTGTACTCCTAAAGTGATTGAGACTTGTTTTAAGACTCCTAAAACATTAGTTAGTATGTTTTTTAAAGATAAAAAATAATGACAAAAAATAACAAAGTCAGTAGCCACAGTTTGTGTTTAATTTTTACTGTACCTTTGACAAAATGAGAGTTAAGTGTGTTACTTTATATTCCAGACAGATACCAACTTTCATAGGTTTCAGTTCTGTATTCCTAGCTTCTGAGCATCCTTAATTTCTTTTCTTATTTTATTTACATTTAAAAAATAGACTTATTATCTTAAATTTTTAAAAATTTATTTTATAAGCATTTAAAAATAAGCCACTAGATATATAAATTTACAGCACTGAGTTTTTATTTGTGTTATTTAATGTTTCATTGTTTGAAAGGCATGCATTTTCATGTAGTTTATTTGAAAAATAGTAATTGGTAGTATATTTTGGACCCTTGAAATATTTCAGTACATCTTCATTAACACATTGTGATGATATATGGACATTTCAATTTACAACACTTCACCAATGTATTTAACTTCACTCATTTTCACTTAATAAGTAACCCTAGGTTTAAAAACTTCTACTGTGTAACTAAATGAACTTGTACAAGTTGCTTAGGCTTGCTAAATGTTAGTTTCCTTATTCCTTCAGTGTGGGGAATACCTTATAGGATTGTTGTGAGAATAAATGAGGTAACATAGACCTATTTATTTAACTAATGTTCACTGATGTTTAGCTGTTGCTATGGTGCTGCTGATAAAAACATTTTAGTTTCCTTCCATCGTATTGTAAACCCCTTAACAGTCTCTATTTTCCTTATTCTTTGTACTTAATAGTTTAAATTGAAATTTAGAATTGAGAATGTGTCATCAAAGAAATAAAATTACTTTGTCATATAATCAACTTATGATCTGTTCTTTCCACTAGAAGAAATATTTTAGGCAGTTTGAATATATGTATTTGTCTCTTCTCCTTTCTAAACCAGTTGCATAAGTAGTAAAAAAAAAAAAAAACAATGAAAAGATATATGATTTTGCAATGATTAAGTGAAGAGCCATCAGCAAATGAAAAATTTCAATAAAAACCTGGAAGACAACAGGAGGAATAGTGGTAAGAACCACTTAGGGTTAGAGACATTATATCCATTATATCCTAGAATATTCCTACAGGGGAAGAATACAGACAAGCAAGGAACTGATGAGCCCTGTGAACTTCAGAGAGGCTAAGGTTACACCCATACCTTGAAGCAGAGGGTCAGAGTGAGATGCAGGTAAACACTTATCTCTCCAAACAGGAAATTAGACCTTATTTTTCTGAAATAACTGAACACTCTTTGAGAATTCTGACATTTGATAACTGATTCAGCTGATATAAGAATTACTAGATATTTAAGTGAAATCTTCAACTTTTAAGAATGAGACCAAAATAAACGGGTGGGGTGGGAATGATAATATTGAGGAAACATAATGCAGATAACATAAGAAAACGTAATTCCAATTCTAATTAGTACTCCTAAAGTAATTTAAAAAGACCTTGTATTGAGGAAACTCTTATTACTATCTCAGAAACATTTTAAAGCATCTATAAAACTAGAATAGGATGCCGGGGGGGGGGGGGGGGGGGGGGGCGGGAAACATGGGAGAATGAAAATAATCTCTTAGAAATTAAAATATAATTGCCAAAATAAAAAATTCAATGGAAAAGCTGGAAGGAAAAGTTGAGAAAATCTCCTAGATGGTACAACAAAAAGATAGAGATAAATAATATAAGGGAAAATGGATAAAACATAAAGAGATCATCTATGAGAATTGATATATGACTGTTGTGTGACTTAGTGTACATACAGTGTTCTAGAGGCGAGAATTCAGAGGGGGGAAGGAAGTCTTCAAAGAACAAGAAAATAGAGAGGATGAGCAGAAGCCTTTAGATTAATGCTCACTAAATGCTCAGCAGAACCAATGAAAAAGGTCCCAAACCAAAGGATCAGGTGAAAAAGGATCCTAAAATCTTATCAGAGAAGAAACAAAAGATTACCTACAAAGGAATTCGAATTTTTTAAAAAATCAGTCTTAGCAGTGACACTGCTTGAAAATAATGAAGCAATTCTGAGAACGATTATTTCACTCTAGAATTCTGTACACAGACAGTTGTAAGGGGATAATGAAGACTTCAGGTATACAGTGATTCAAATGACTCCTGGGAATTTTCCATAGTAACTGTACTTGGAGATTCTTTTTTAAATCAAATGATGTGTCCTGAAGAGAACTTTGCCTGTTTCTTTTGCTTTTTTCATTGGTCATGGTCTTAATATTCATAAGTTTGATTGAACTCATTTGAGTGTGCTCCTCTAAAATAAAGGGAGCAAATCACAAAAGAGTAATAATTATGTGATCTTGAAAATGGAGCTCTAAAGAATAGCCCAGATCCAGATTGTAGCAGGAGGACGACGTTTCTAAAATAAAATGAGGTGGGAGGATAGTGAGACAATTGATAAATTATATAGAATATTTAAAAATATTAATAATTAAGAATATTGAAACTGGGCTCTCAAAGAGTTAAATAAACCAATAACTAACAGCAACTTTTTAGTTTACAGGATGGCAGATAAAAAAAAGAAAAAAACTTGCTGAAACACTGAAACTCCATCTAATTATGAGATAAAAGAACTGAATAAAATTGGTTGCAACAAATATGGGCAACTGGAGAATGAGCTTGCTGATGTCACAGCCTGAAATTCTACCACTTGTTTCATACTAACTGCCCCTGAGTTTTCTTGCATATAGGACCCATGAGGAGGATGCACATCCCCAGGGACTTTAGATTTCCCCTTTCCTTTTATCAATCACTTGCTAATCCCAGTACCTACTCCCTAGATATTTTATAATAAAATTTAAAACCAGCATAGAGATGGATTTGGGCTAGACTTCTGTCTCCTTGTTAGTTGACTTGCAATAAAAAACTTTTGTTTTCTCAAAAACCTGGTATCATACATTGGCTTCTAAGACATTTAGAAGCAAGCCCCTTTTGTTTGGTAGCAATACAAGGATAGCAGATTTATTAAATTAAAAAACAGGCAATCCTACTAAACTTTATTATCATTGTCAAAATTATATAAGAGCTCCTTATTGATTTGACTGAAAATTAGTGAAGTGACAACACCATATGAGAAGAATGAGTGGAGGTCTAGGGAATAGGATCTGATTCCTTATAGCAAAAGGTAAATAGATAAAGCAACGATATAAATAACATTGAGCAACACTGTTATAGTTGGCAAATGGTTCTGGTCTGATGTCTGCAGACCTGAGTCTCAGCTATGCTACTTTCTAGCTTTGTGATCTTGGGAATTTACTTATGTTTTTTGAACCATTGTTGATTATTTTATAAAACAGCGATGATAACCTATAACATAGGATTGCTGTGGGGATTAACAAATGTAGGTGAACTATTTAGCAGAAGGGGTAGTAGGCAGTACTACCTAGGTGTTTCTTATGATAGTGATGTGTTCAATAATTAGATATGTTATTTAAGCATTTGATGACTATTGTTACACATCTCCTTACTTTTCTTGGTTTTCGTTCTTATTGAAGTTCATTCTTTTTCTATTTGGTTTGCCACTTATATTGCCGGCTAAACGTCTTTTTCTTTGTCCATCTTCTCACTTAGATTTCTTCTGTCCTGAAAGCCTGATCTTTGACCAGATGGCAGTAACATTTGAAGATGTGACTATTATTTTTACATGGGAGGAATGGAAATTCCTGGATTCTTCTCAGAAAAGACTCTACAGGGAGGTCATGTGGGAAAACTACACAAATGTCATGTCAGTAGGTAAAGTTATCTCACCTTATAGGGAATAGACATAGTTTATTCTAGAACCAGTTTTGTGTAGTATTTTGATTTTTTATGTGGGTGTTATATTGAAGTGGTGGAAGAATCCGGGTATTTTATTCAGGTAATAGAAGGAATATTCTCAAAAACGTGTCTTTAATCAGTAGAAGATAAAGCAAAACATCTTACAGACACCTAGGCTATATAATTAATAGATATTTGTGATTATTATTTTTAGTTGTTTTCTGGATTACCCTTAAAACACATATCTCCATGCATAGTCAGTTTTGTGTGCTCCTAAATTTGTTCATCTGTAATGCTATTTGTGTGTTAAGTTAGCTTTTATTAGATAGCAGATTACCCCAAACTTAGTGGCTTAAAACAAAATTTATTATTTTTCATGATTCTTAGTAGCTGGATGGATCCTTCATCAGGAGAGACTTATTTTCTTTTATTTTTTTGAGTTGGAGTCTCACTCCATCGCCCAGGCTGGAGTGCAGTGGCACACTCATGGCCACCCCAGCATTGACCTGCTGGACTCTGGCTATCCTTTAGCCTTAGCCTTCCAAGTAGCCAGAAATACAGGTGCTGGTTACCACCCCCGGCTAATTTTTTGATTTATTGTAAAGATGAGATCTCACCATGTTGCCCAGGCTGGTCTCGAACCCATGGGCTCAGGCAGTCCTCTCACCTTGGCCTCCCAAAGGGCTGGGATTACAGGCTTGAGCCACCACACCTGGCCAGGAGAGACTTGACTTGGGCTGGATGGTCTAAGATAAGACCTGGCCTGACTCACAGGTCTGGCAGTATCAGTGGGGATAAACAGGATGAGTTGTTCATATGTCTCTCCTCAAAGCAGCTAACTCAGGCACATTTACATAGTGGGGTGGGGGGGGTCACAGGATTTTCAAAAGCATCAAGACAGAGGACAAACACTTTTCAAGTCTCTGCTTGTGTCACTTTTGCAATTGTCCCAGTAGCCAAAGCAAATTGTGTACCCAAGTCTAGAGACAGTGTGGAAAGTGGATACCAAAAATGTCGACAAGTAGAGTGTTAATGTAGCCTTTTGTTTTTTGGTCGGAGTCTCACTTTGTCACCCAGGCTAGAATGCAGTCGCATGATCACAGCGACCACAGCCTCCTCCTTCGGGGCTCAGGTGAACCCGCGGGCTCAGGTGAATCTGTGGGCTTAGGTAATCCTGCGGGCTCGGGCAATCCTGTGGACTCAGGTGAACCTGCTGTCTTAGGTGATCCTGCTGCCTCAGGTGATCTTTCCACCTCAGCCTTCAAAGTAGCTGGAACTATAGGCACATGCCACACCTGGCTAATTTTTTTATTTATTGTAGAGATGAGGCCTTACCAAGTTACCCAGACTTGTCTCAAACCCCTGGGCTTAGACAATACTCTTTCCTCTGCCTCCCAAAGAACTGGAATTGCAGGCGTGAGCCACTGTGACTGGCTAATGCAGCTATTTTTTCCCAAATAAGCTACTGCACTACTCTAGAACAGAAAAATAGAAAAAATACATTTTGTTTCTCCTACTAATGTCCCAAGTAAATCTCAGTCTTTTAAGAATATTTCCCTGAAGCAGTTGGTCTTACTCATATTTCTAACAGTGCCTAGTAATAATAGTAGATGCTCAAGATATGCTTATAGAATGAATGAATAAGTGAATGAATGAATACATACAAGAATGAACAAAACAAATGAATTCCAGACCCAAATGGAGTAGGCAAAGTTCTAATCCTTCTTTCCTACCCCTATCTAATAATTTTGGAGGTTATTGATTTAGATACTTGGAAATTTTTAAACACAACCTTTATCTCACCACTGGATTATCTGCTTATTGCTCTAGGAAATCTGAACAAGAGCTACAAACCCCAAGAGGAAAGATTCAGATATTTAGAATACGAAAATTTTTTCTGCTGTCAAGACTTGTGGATTGCTAGCACTCAGATAAACAAGAATCAGAACTATGAGGAAACTGTTCAAGGAATAGACTCCAGAGACCTAAAACAGCAAGACCTTGCCCAGTGTCAAGAATGGTTGATACTCTCCACACAAGTACCATGTTATGGGAACTATGAACTGACTTTCAAAGGCAAAAATACCAGGAACTTAAAATATAGAAAGTTTATACCTTGGCAATCCTTAGAAACAAAAACGACTGAAGACTATATCAGTGATTCACATGATTTTCAAGGAGGCAGATACCATCTTGGCATATCTAGGAAAAACTTCTCCAGAAAAAAAGAACAGAAGGTCATAGTTCAGCATTCTTTTATCCCAATGGATGAAGAAGCCCTTCCAGAGTACATTGGGGAGATATGTCAAAATGATCTACTGAGAGACTCTATGGAAGATAAATACCGTGGAAGTAATAAATGTCAAGAAATGTATTATTGGAACTCACAGTGTATTCACCACAAGAGAAATCACCTTGAAGAAAACCTCTATCAATGTTCCATCAGCACAGCATGCTTGTCTCAGAGATCAAACTTGTCTCGATATCCAGAAATCCACATGGGTAAGAAGCTGTATGAATGTGATGAAGTTAACAGCTTTCATCAGAGCTCAGAAGTTCACTTTCGTCAGAGAGTCCACACAGGGGAGGTAGCTTATATCTGTAGTATGTGTGGTAAGAGCTTCAGTCAGATATCTAGTCTTCACAGTCATCAAAGGGCCCACACAGAAGAGAAACTCTATAAATTTGAGTGTGATAAGGACCTCAGTAGAAATTCTTTACTTCACGTTCACCAGAGACTTCACATAGGAGAGAAACCTTTTAAGTGTAATCAGTGTGGTAAGAGTTTCAGTCGGAGTTCTGTCCTTCATGTTCATCAGAGAGTCCACACGGGAGAGAAACCATATAAGTGTGACGAGTGTGGTAAGGGCTTCAGTCAGAGCTCAAATCTTCGAATTCATCAGTTAGTACACACAGGAGAGAAGTCTTATAAATGCGATGACTGTGGTAAGAGTTTTACCCAGCGCTCAAATCTTCACATTCATCAGAGAGTGCATACAGGAGAGAAGCCTTACAAATGTGATAACTGTGGAAAGGACTTTAGTCACAGCTCAGATCTTCGCATTCATCAGCGGGTCCATACAGGGGAGAAACCCTATACTTGTCTTCAGTGTGGGAAGGGCTTCAGCAAGAGTTCAAAACTTCACACTCATCAAAGAGTACATACTGGAGAGAAACCTTATAAATGCGAAGAGTGTGGCAAGGGATTCAGTCAGCGTTCACATCTTCTCATTCATCAGAGAGTTCATACTGGAGAAAAACCCTATCAATGTAATGACTGCGGAAAGGGCTTTAGTCACAGCTCAAATCTTCACATTCATCAGAGGGTCCATACAGGGGAGAAGCCTTATCAATGTACTAAGTGTGGTAAAGGTTTTAGTCATAGCTCAGCTCTTCGCATTCATCAAAGAGTCCATACTGGAGAGAAACCTTATAAATGCCATGAATATTATAAAGAATTTGATCAAAATTTACATCTTCACAATAATAATAGAAGAGAAAATTCATAAATTTTGTTCATTTGATTAACAGTTTTAATAAACCATAATGTCTAAATCCAATAAATATTGCTGACAAGAAAAATCTATAGATAACACAAGTAATCAAAATCAACAGTTATAGTTTCCCCTAACTCTCACTAAGAATTATTTGCTTCACATGGAGATCCTTGTGGGGATTCCTATATTTTAATGTTAAAGTGTATTTTCTTTACCTACTATAAATATAATACATAGTCATTGTACAATGTATTAAAATTTAAAAAGAAAACTCTTTATCCTGTTTAATTCTGGTCTTTTTTCTTGTGCATTCAAATGTGCATGGAATTATACTGTGTGTTCAGCTTTGTATTTTCACTGACCAAAACATTTGCTTAAATATGGGTTTGCATGGAAACTGGCTAGCCATCTTTGAAACAGCATCTCCTGACCTCTCCCCCCACCCCCACCATAACGTACAGAGGAAGCCACAGAAAAGATGGAAATACACAAACAAAAAGCGTGAAACTCAAGTTGGCAGATAACCTATTGATCAAATATAGAGGAATTAACTGTAGAGCCAGTAGAATTCAATTGTTTGTGAATAAAAGTCACATAATAAAATATAGGAAAACATCGTGTGACCTTATATTCAAAATAGTATATCTTTGTGATGTTCTATCTTTCGGCTAGAAAACTCAAGCACTGTCCTTCTATTTCAGGGGTGCTGCACTTTGAAGTTACCATAGTATACTCTCATCCATTTCCCTGCCCTATTTTCCCCATGTTTATTTATAGTTTCTGACATAAAGTAACAAGAAATACAGGAATTTAACTTCAAAGATGTGGAAGTTTTGGACAGAAGTACTAGAAAGAGAAGATACTCTGTTGCTTCATAATCAGAGATCCAAGCAATAGAATTCTATTTAATTTCAAAGATGTGGAAGATTTGGACAGAAGTACTAGAATTGGAAGATACTCTGTTGCTTCATAATCAGAGATCCAAGCAATAATCAGAGATCTAAGTAATAGAATTCTAGTTAATGTCAATAAAGCATAGTGGTAATAGAGAAATACCCACTATGAACAGAATTTAACTCAGCTTGTGCAACAATGAACCCTCAAGTTAATTATGTAAGATGATAACTTGGACATTATAAAAATGGAGTAGAGTTAATAGGCATACACTGTCCTAACTGTTGATATACAAATTTGTTTAGATATTACTTCCCAAGAGAAAAAGAAAGTGGACCTGTTTTGAAAAATAAGAAAGAGTTGCCTACCAAATAAAGGAATATTCTCTTAAAGACTATCACCCTGGAAATAAGCTGCATCAGGAACCAGAAGAAATTTTCAAAAAAATTGGTAACCTTAGTGGTGTAATAGAAAACCTGAACTCAGTAAAGCTACAGTAGAAATCCATAAGTAGAGAAGAGTCTCTAAAATAAAAAGGGAAATAGATACAACAAAGAATGACTTCAGGGAAATTTAAAATGCTATATCAGGGTAAAAGGCAAATAGTAGAATTAACATTGCAGAATATAAAATTCTGTGATAAACTTGAGATGTCCTTAAATGTATAAGACAAGGATAATGAGATGGAAACAACAAGAAAAGACAGACACAAAGAACAGAATGGAGGGTCCATGTAAGAACTAAAGTTATTTCCAAGAAAGATAAAAGAAAATTTGGAATAGAATCAGTGATCAAAATCATTAACAAATTTTTCATGAGTTAAAAGTATATGCTCACTAGATTTTAGGCAAAACCAACATAAAAACAATCTTAAACAACTTAGAAAATTAAGAGCAATTAAAAGCATGCAGAAAGAAAAATTCTGGCTACCTACAAAACTGAAAAGGGAGAATGGATACAGACCTCTACAACAGTAACTCAGAAGACAGTGGAACAGCACCTTCAGAATTCTAAGATTAAAAAGTCTGTTCGATCGCCTAACAGTTTTATCAATGGAATTGTCTATGTGCAGGAAACAAATATTTTAGATAATCAGAAAAACAGTATACCATACATGTACCTTTCTTAAAGAGTTCAAGAATGTGGAAGTGATGGTATAAAATGACTGTTGATGGACACTGAAATCAGTTAAACATGGAGTTAAGTCTAACTTTATTTATAGAACTGCAAAAAATCTAAATAGTTGCATAAGAAAATACACAGATGTTGAATATGAAGGCAGAAGCAGATAATATATTAAAGTCTGGGTGGCAGAGTAGAGTTGTCAGGACACAGTTAAGTGTGAATTTCATATAAGCAAATAATTTTTTAGTATAGGTGTGTCTCAAATATTTCATAGGATTTACACTAAAAATTTGAAATTCAAATTTAACTGGGCATTTTTTGTTTTTATTTGCTAAATCTGGCAACCCTATGGGGTAGAGACAGCTAAAGAGTACATTTCTGACCTTAAATAGTAGGGACTCATAATAACATTTTCTTCTTTATTAACAAACGAAGGTCTACCTTTTTTTTACAGACTTAGAAATTGCAACTAATAGAACTATAAAAAGTACATATATCCTTCAAAACAGGAGAGAAGATAAAAGCAAAAAATATTCAGTGTCTATAGCAAAGACAATACAAAAATACCCAAGAAGTTACCCTAAAAAATTAGAGAAATCAGATCAAGATGAGTGAAAGCCAAATTCATCAAAATATGTTAAATGCCCGATTTAAAATGTTGAAAACACTGCTGGGGTTAAAATTTTAATTATGTATTATTACAAATGAAAAAGATTAAAAGGATTGACTAAATATGAGACTGTGCATGGGTTTACTAGGCAAACATAAAAGAGCATCTATAATATGTTAAAAGTTCAATTGAACTAATTAGACCCTTAAGGTGGGTAAAAAATACAAAATCAAGTTGAGTTTTCTAAACTCTAAACAATAATCAGAAAATGTAATGGGTGGAAAAAGACTGACTTTTAATATTGCTAAAAAAATTTAAACGGAAAATTCAGGATGAAATAATGAATATATTAATCGAGGACCATAAAAGAAAACTTGAATAGTCTTAAAATTTTCCCAGAAGGTATGTTCCTAAATTAATTCATAAATTTATTTCAAATTTCATGAAAATCCCAATGAAACTTGAAATTAGAAAGTTCTAGTTTTTTAAAAAAAGAAAAATAGACATTGGAGAAGAGCAAACATAATTATAAGAAATACTGAGATTGCCATGACATATAATAAGGCTACATTGAAGTTATAATAATGGACAACTTAATTGTATATTTTTAAAAATTAGAATTCTGAGTCACTAAATAGCTTAGAAATATACCATTGTGTGGATTATGTGTATTTTAACATACAGTACATATGCTTATATACTTCACATCTGATAAAAATCTATAAGTAGGAGAAGGCTTATTTAGTAAATAGTCCTGAAATAATTAACTCTTCGGTGAAAATAAAATTAGGCTTTCAGCTCCTGATCTACATGAGAATGAAATATATATTGATTAATGCACAAGTTTTCAACCTGTGTTCTGTGGACCTCTGAATGGTTTCATGAAAACTTCTGTCTCAGAAACAAAAGAACCTAATTTTTATCTCTCTACTATATGAAAATAATAAAATTTCATTTTTTTGAAAAAAGGAGTTTCCACCATTTTAAACATAAGATGTTTAAAAGTCTCTAGAGGGGATTTTATATGGTTGAAAACATGTACACATGTGCACTTTGAAAGTTAGATGAAATGAAAAACTTCAGAAAAAATACCTAAGAATTTGAACACATAAAAATTTACACAACTATAAAGTATGAAATTATGTTCTTTGCAACAAAATGGGTGCAGCTGGAGGCCATTCTAAGAGAATGCAGAAAAAGAAGACTGAAAACTGTATGATTTCACTTATAAATGGAGCTAAGCATTGGGTACCCATGGACATAAATATGGGAGCAACAGACACTATGAACTCCTAAAGTGGGAAGGAAAGGAAGGGACAAGATTTGAAAAACTTTACCATGCAGACTATTTGGGTGATGGGCTTAATTGAAACTCAAACTTCACCATCATGTGATATATACATGTAACAAACGTGCATATGTACCCTTTGAATTCAAAATTTTAAAAAATTCAGCTGTGGCTCAAAAACAAGAAAGGCAAAAATAAGAAAATATTTTTCCATGATTATGACTATGAAATTTTATAAATTAAGTGGCTATTTAGTTTAAAAAGCTGACAAAAGGTATAAACATATTAAAGTGATGCTATATCACTTTTAGTAAAAATAGTAATAGTTATCTACAGTGAGAGTGTGGAGTGATGTATATTTATACACTACTTATGTTGAGGGTAAGTTGATGCAGACTTTTTGGAAGAGCTATTTGGCCAATCATAACATTTAATGTTGACATTCTTTGCTATAGACATTAATATATCTAGGACTATATTCTATGGAGATGGAATTTCAAACTCTTAGGAAAATTCTAATTGTAAAGAGTAGAGATCTGTTCAGGCTACCTCATATAAAGACTAGGGTTATATAACATTACGTAGTAGAATTACACACACACACACAATCCAAGAATAGAAACTTCAACATGGGAACTTCTGGCCATCTGATAATGAAGTTACTTTTTCAAGAATGTATTATTTCTTTTTCTCTTTGAGTATCTTCCCTTTTCTCTCTACAGGTCAACCTTCTGTTTATCCACTTTATCTCTGACTTATGTTTTTTCAATTACATTGTCCACCACTAACTTATTCCCTTTGGGTCTCTATTCAAATTTCTGAGAGAAAAACTACTTCTGGACAAACTTTTGAGGCCAGACTAAACCACAGACTACTGGTAAGTCTTTGGATTGGCTAACTTTCTATCAGATATTCACTTTGATCTTTTTATACATGACAAGGGATGAAAGAAAACATATAACATAGTTAAGGGCTGATGTTCAAATAGATTTCCCCAGAAAGTGGTGGATTTGGGCTAGCATTCTCAATGATGTTGGAACACACACAAACATAATTGTTCAAGGTATTTATTGTAGTATTTTTTTATGGTGCCTTTCCAATAGGGTAAATGGTCAAACAAATTGTGATGCAACTATATGACGGAACACTATGCAGTCATTACACATATTTTTCAAGAATATTGTAATGATAAGAATATACTTTTGTGGCGATTTCTGAAAGAACTAGAAACTGACCTTCCATATGACCCAGCAATTCCCCTGTTGGGGAAGAACCCTGAAGAACTCAAATTGTTCTACAAAAAAGATACCTGCACACATATGTTTGTTGCAGCTCTATTCACAATAGCAAAAATATGGAACCAACCATGTTGCCCATCGAAGTTGGACTGGATAAAAAAATGTGGTACATATACACAATGGAATATTATTCAGCCATATGGAAGGACAAATATATGAACTTTGCAGGAACCTCGATGGATTTGGATTCAACCATACTCAGTGATTTATCACAGAAACAAAGAACAGAGTTCCATATGTTCTCACTCATAAGAGGACTTTGAGCAATTGTAATGCTATAGGAAAGCGATTGGCAGTAATGGGAAACTGTCGGTGGGGGGCAGGAGGGAGTGGGACTGGCAGTTGAGGGAAACTGCTAGGGGAGGGAGGGGCATATCTCATCAACAGGGGTACCTGCATGGTAAATGTTTGCATACTTAACCCTGAGTTGTACCCCACATCTTTATAATAAAAATTTTTTAAAAATGAAAAATAAATAAATAAAAGCTGTTTGGGGCCATGGTGGGGGGGGGAATAATATACTTATAAGTAAAAGTACAAGCTACAGAATGGAGTAAGGTTCTATTTATATATATACATGTGGGTATTTCCATGGGTAAAATGCTGAAGATATATAAAAATGCTATTAGTGGGTCTCTGATAGGATAGATTGTGGTTATCTTTGTGTTTTTCATGCTTTTCTGTAGTTTTTACATATTTATTGATGTCTATTTTCATAGAAATACATATCACTTTTTAATATACAACTTATTTCAATCTCCCCAAGTTGAAACAAGAAGAAATTGAGACCCTAAACAGACCAATCACAATCCAGGAAAATGACTATGTCATAAGAAAACTACCTACCTACAAAAAAAGAACTAACCGGGCTCAGTGGCTCAGCCTGTAATCCCACGCTTTGGGAGGCTGAAGTGAGTGGATTGCCTGAGCCTGCGGGTTCGAGACCCACCTGGGCAACTTGGCGAGACCTCATCTCTACAATAAATCAAAAAATTAGCCGGACATGGTAGTGCACGCCTGTAGTTCCAGCTACTTGTAAGGCTGAAGTGGAAGGATCGCCGGAGCCCAGCAGGTCGACAGAGTGAGACTCCAACTCAAAAAAAAAAAAAGAACTGAACCAGATGGCTTTCTTGCAGAATGCTACAAAACATACAAGGAGGAACTGATACCAATCCTATTGAAAGTATTTCAGGCAATTGAGAAAGATGGAGCTCTCCCCAAATCATTTTATGAAGCTAACGTCACATTGATATCCAAACCAGGTAAAGGTTCAACCAAGAAAGAGAACTACAGGCCAATAGCCTTTATGAACATAAATGATAAAATTCTCAACAAGATCCTAGCAGACCAGATCCAACAACACATCTCAAAAATCATCCACCATGACCAAGTAGGCTTCATGACTGGGATGCATGGGTGGTTCAACATTAGTAAGACCATAAACATAATTAAATACATCAACAGATGTAAAAACAAAAACCACATGATTATATCATTAGATGCAGAAAAAGCTTTTGATAAAATCCAGTATCCCTTCTTGATAAAAACCCTCGAACATCTAGGCATAGATGAAACATACCTCAAAATAGTAAGAGCTATCTATGAGAAATTCACAGCCAGCATACTGCTAAACAAACAGAAATTGGAAGCATTTCCCCTGAAAACTGGAACAAGACAAGGATACCCACTCTCACCCCTCCTTTTCAACACAGTTTTGAAAGTCCTAGCTAGAGCAATCAGACAAGAGGAGATCAGGAGTATCCAAATAGGAAAAGAGAAAATCATGTTATCCCTCTTTGCAGATGACATGATGTATACCTCAAAAACCAGGAGAATCTGTCAAAAAGCCTCCCTGCACAGAGAAGGGACTTTGGCAAAGTCTCAGGGTATAAAATCAATGTGCAAAAGATAGTCACATTTCTATACACCAACAATAAACAAACAGAAACCCAAATAAAATGCACAATCCCATTCACAATAGTCAGAAACAAAATCAGATACCTTGGCATCTTCCTAACCAGAGATGTGAAAGACCTTTACAAGGAAAACTATAAAACACTGCTCAAAGAAATCAAAGATGACACAAACAAATGGAAAAATATTCCATGCTCAGGGATTGGAAGACTCAACATTGTTAAGATATCCATCCTATGCAAGGCAATCTACAGATTTAACGCAATACCCATTAAACTACCAGCAGCATTCTTCTCAGACCTGGAAATGACAATACAGGAATTCATATAGAAACATAAATGACCACGAATTGCCAAAATGATTCTCAGCAAAAAAACAAAAGCAAAAAACAAGCAAGCAAACAAACAAAAACAAAGCAGGAGATATCACACTATCACCCTCCCAGACTTTAAACTTTATTATAAAGCTATAATAATCAAAACAGCCAGGTATTGCTACAAGAACAGGTATATAGACCAATGGAACAGGATAGAAATTCCAGAAGCAAAACTGCAAATTTTCAGCCAACTCATCTAGGACAAAGCCTCCACCAACAACTACTGGGGAAAGGAGAACCTATTCAGTAAATGGTGCTGGGAAGAGTGTCTGACCACATGCAGAAGATTAAAACAAGACTCCTACCTAACCACTACGATAACAAAATCAACTCTAAATGGATCAAAGATCTAAATGTAAAACTTAAAATTATAAGAGCCTTAGAAAGTGCAGGAGACACTCTTATGGAAATTGGAACTGACAACTAATTCCTCATCAAAATCCCAAGTACCCCTGCCATGAGAGATAAGATAGACAAGTGGGCCCTCATCAAACTGACAAGCTTCTGCAAAGCCAAAGAAACCATCAAGAGAGCAGGAAGACAGCCCACAGACTGGGAAAAAAATATTTGCCAACAGTATGTCTGACAAAGGCCTAACATCTAGGATCTATATGGAACTCAAATGTGCGGAAAAGGAAAAAACAAACAGCTCCATTACAAAGTGGGCATAAGATATGAATAGACACTTCTCAAAAGTGGTCATATGAGCAGCCAACAGATATATGAAAAAAATGGTCATTCTCATAGTCATCAAAGAAATTCAGATTAAAACTACACTGAGATACCATTTAACTCCAGTCACGATGGCCATCATCAATAACTCAAAAAACAACAAATGCTGCAGAGGATGTGGCAGAAAGGAAACACTTCTACACTCTTGGTGAGAATTTAAATTAGTATAGCCTCTGTGGAAAACAGTGCGGCCATTCCTAAAAGATCTAAAAATCAACCTTCCATACAACCCCGCAATCCGCCTACTGGGAATATAACCGGAAGAACTCAAATCACTCTATGAAAAAGATAACCTGCAGACATATGTTTATTGCGGCATTGTTCACAGTAGCAAGAACATGGAACCAACCATGCTGCCCATCAAAAGAGGACTGAATAAAAAGATGTGGTACATATACATGATGGAATCTTACACAGCCATAAAGAAGAACAAAATCATGAACTTCACAGCAACCTGGATGGACTTAGAGTCTATAAAACTGAGTGGTCTTTTACAGAAATAAAGAACTGAGTATCACATGTTCTTATTTATAAGCAAATCTTGAACAACTATCATACTATAAGAACAAGATTGGCAGTAGCGGGAAACTGTGGGGTGTGGGGGGGAGTGGGGAGATTGAATTGGCAGTAGTGGTAGTCTGCCTGGGGAACGGGGGCACACCTCATCAACAAGGGTACCTGCAGAATGAAAATTTGTAAACCTAACCCTGAATTGTACCCTGCATCTTTAAAATAAAAAATTATATATGTAAAAATAATAATATACAGCTTATTTAAAATGTTAATGGTTGTGTGATATTTCATTGTGTTGCTATAAGGATAAATGATAATTATTCCTATATGATCAAGGATTTAGAATTTTCATTTTTATATCATGATTTTAGCTGCTGTAAGAGTCATTTTGTATGAAGTTTTCCACAACTTTAGATAATTTTTAATAATTTAATGTATTGGAATGATTGAGTTAAATGATAAGAAAATGTTTAACTTGTGCGAAGATAAGGAATGATGAAGTTACATGATATACACTCAACCTCTAGTAGCCTGACATTGTTGGAGTATAAAGTGCAAAAGTGAAAGGAAAGGTTAGAAAACAGACAGACCATGAAGAACTTCCTATGCCATGCTAAAAATTTCTGCTGTTTATGAAGAAACATTAAAAATGTTAAATGGAGTGACACTGTCATTTTGAAAAGATCACTTTTCAACAACAGTGTGGCTATTGGATATGTCAAGTGAGATGAAGAGAATAAGCAAGAATGGAGGTCACAAGACCATTTAGAAGACAAATTGACTGCATGGTATTGGTGAGATTTGGTAGTGGGGAACAGTCTTCTTTTTTATTCATTGGTTTTATTTTTCCATTTATTAGAGTGCTCACTGAGTAATCTGGAAAACATTCACTAAAAGACGACAGAAATCTCTTATAATCTCACTATTCACAGATAGGCACTTGTATTATTTTGGCTTAGTTCCCTACTCTGCATATCATATCAACATAGTTGATACATATTTCCATAGTTGATAATGTGTGATATGTACTACTTTGTTTCCTCTTTTAAAAATTTTGATAGTGTATTAAAATCCAAAGGTAGATTACTTAGCAGAGACGTATTAAAAATGAGAATGTTAGTTTAAAACAATAAGTAAGAAATCTGACAAAGGTGCATAAAAACAAAGAGTAACAATATTGCCCAAGAATTTAAGGGAAAATTTATTAAAAGAGAACAAAAGTTTGTTTGAAATCAAAAAGTCAAATTTAAGGCTGTAAATTAGACATAAAACCTTGAATATCAGATAGCATAATATCAAAATACATGAAACTAATTGTTGGAAGTAAATTATAGGAATAAAGATAATTCATAGAAGTAGACATTGAGATAGTAAGAGAATAAGCAGTCTAAGATTTAGACCAGGAATAGACAAACTTTGTGTAAAAGGCCAGATAGCAAATATTTTAAGGTTTTTACAGGCTTTAAGGGCTCAGTGACAGCTGAGTAAGGGCTCAGTGACAGGCTCAGTGACTCAACTTTACTTTTGTAAAGTGAAAACAGCCATAGACAATATATGTGTATAATAATGTCTGTATTTCAACAAAACTTTACTTGTATACATAAAAATTTGAATTTCATATAATATTCATGTCATAAAATGCTCTTTTGATTTGTTGCAATCATTTAATAAAGCAAAAATCACTCACTCTGGCTGTACTATAACTGATGGTGGTCTATATTTGAATGAATAATTTGTGACTAAATGTCAAAACTTGCACTTCACATATAGATTACTTTAAAGTGTTCACAGACATTTCCTGAGTCTGATCACATACTAGAACACCTAGAAAACCTTTATTCCCCTAAAGTTAAAGTTATATGTTACAGTTTCTAAATACAATAAATATAATCAGAAAATTAATAAATTTTTGACTGAAAATATATTTTAATTGCTTAGACACTGCAGAAAATGTGTATATGTATTTGTAATTTCTAATCTTTATACATTAAATAATGAAATAAATTTAAAAACACAGTAACATTGTTCAGAAAAATGTTAAAAGGAATATTAAATATCAAAATTATGAAAAATATATTACACATCAAAACTGTACTTGGATCATACTCCAGGGCCTTGAGAGCTTTTATTATTTAAAAAGAACAGAAGGAAAGAGAGAAGGGAAGATGTATAAACTGAAGGGCATTTTGGTGGTAGCTGAATGAGAATATAAGCGTGATCTGGCTGACTCAGCCCTGTCAGGGACCACATGCATCTGTTCCATTGTTTTATAGACAGTAAAAACCATCTAGTCAATTTGCAAGAACTTGTTCATAATAGAAAAGTTGTTTTGTGATTTTACTATTAGATAATGCAGTGCATGATTCATATTCTTGACTTTGCATACAAAAAGACACCACAAGCATTACATTTTCCAGCAAGAGAATATTGCTTACTGAGATACCTTTCATCGAAGAATGATTTTTTGCATGAGAAAGTTATGTTTTGTTTTGTTTTGTTTTTTACCTTATGGGGAGCATAGTGAAATGGTGAGGGTTAAGGTACCCGTGCTTAGGCTGCAAAGTAAGTCTTCATGATCAAGGGGTGATAATTTCAAATCTCTTCTGAAATCTCTAAACAGAGGTGCCTATCTCCTTGGATACTATCTTTATCTCATAAATTTTGGCAAAGATCCTATATTGAAGGTGTGTGTCTGTTTATATTGTTCCTTTATTTATGGTGTATTGAGTCTTCCAATTTGTTTATGCTTACGTATCCATGAATCGGAGAGTTGATACTCTTCATCAATTTACATTTCTGATGTTTCCGTGCTTCTTTTTCATTCAAAGTCAAAAGCCTTCCATATTTACAATTATTCCTGGTCCCACCTCAGTTCTATCCAGAGATAGGTCCATTCCTACTTTGACTTCACACTGTCCTTCCAAGTCCCTAACATGTGGACCTGATTTTATTAATTTCTTAGTGATGCTGTAACAAATTTAAAAGCTTACGCAGCATAAATTTATTTTCGTACAGTTCTAGATGTCAGAAGTCTGCAATTAGTTTCACTAGGCTAAAGTCAGGTGTCTATAATGCTGGTGTGCTTCCTTCTGGAAACTTTGAAGAGGAAAACCACTTCTTGCCCCTTCTATCTCTTGCCCCTTCCAACTTCTGGTGGCTGCCTGCACTACTTGTCTTGTGGACACATCATTCTAGTCTCTCCTGCCATTATCATATTTTCTTCTCTTCTGTTATAAAACTGTACCTCTGCCTATGCGATTATATTTAAGACCTGCCAATATTTCAAGGTTATCTCCCCATTTCAAGGTTCTTAATTCAATCATATCTATAAAGCCCCCTTTCCCATATAAGGCAATAGTCAGAGGTTCCAGGGATTAGAATCTGAACAATTTGAAGTGGCATTATTAGCCTACTACATTAGAGAATGAGTCATTAGTAGTTACAGTTTTGTATGTGAATTTGTTTTTATGAGTTAATTTTTTGTGCTTTTGTGATTCAGGTCTTCTAATACTAAGAAAGATTACTTATCACATGTGCAGATCTCTTTCTCAAGAGGTCCAGTTCATCCTCCTCTTGATAAGCTGGTTCAGAGTCGTGTGTATATTATTAGTCTCTATGGCTAGATTTCTGTAACAAGAGCTTTCAGTTGCTATAGCTCAAGGGATAGTCAGAAAAAAAATTTAAAAAGTAAAATTCTCATTTGTAAGAATATCAGGAGAGCAAGTATCAAGAATATCAAAATTTTTCTCTTCTTTCATGTTCCTGTGGATCATATTACTGGTAATAGCTACTGCTGAGATCGTTGAAGATGGGGGGGAAAAAAGATCTATAAAGCTCAGAATTAGGTGCTCCGGATAGAGATGGTGCTCATCAGGTCTTTTATTAACTATCTTTCCTCTTTTCTTTGCTCTCTCCTTCTCTGAAAGAGTACAAAAATTATTGAGTACATTGACTTCCTTCCAGAAGATCATAATCTGTTGAGAACTGATGTAAAGGTATGCATTAGACACTGAAATGTAAGACGGAAGAAGACCTATTTAGTTGCAAGTAATGGCTTGCAGTCTACAGAAATAAACAAATATCAAGTTAAAGCATTGTAATCACAGCAAAAAAAGTTAAATAAGGGAGTAATTTTGTATGAGAACATTTACAAAGGCATCATACAAATGGTAAAACTGGAACACAATTTTTAAGGATCAGTAAATAAAATCAGGTTAATAAGGAAAGTGATATAAAAATTGAGGTTTCTTTCAGATTTGTACTGTACTTCAAATCCTATTATCTGTAGTAGAAGTAGTAGCTAGATGGCTTATCTCTATTTTGGGGAGTACACATTCTCATTCCTATACCTCTGTTTCATGTGATACCTTAGAACTCTTATTCCTATTCTAGAGCTCTGATGTTATTGAAAGATCCAGCATCAAGAAGCCTGACTGTAATTATTAATACTGCTGTTAATTGGAAGTATATCCTTAAGCAATTTACTTAACATATTTACACCTGTTTCCTCGATTATAAAATGAGTTTTCTAGATTATTTCCAGTTTCCCTTCTATCAATAAGATTCTATGACTATGAAAAATTATATTTAGAAGTGATTCTGAGGAACAAACTAAGCTAACACTTTTATTAGGTTGAACTTTATGAAATTTCTGTTAGTCAACTGTTTTTGACTTACAAAAGAGCAATTTTATATGGTTCAATTTACCATACCAGTTTTGAAAGTACACACACATAACTATATTTTGAGCAGCTATAATAATGTGACCTAAAATATAGATACATGTAATCAAGTAAATGTTTTAAACAGGAATTCATCCCTGCCTAACAAAAATGTTCATTTCATTGCCCCTGAATGAAGTTACTTAAATTGCTCCTACAGTATGAATGATAAATCATAAATGTATGCCAGCTGATACACAAAAATAATTTCATATTTTATATAAATATTCTTAGTTGGGACCATATTGATGGGGGAAGCTCATAATGATTTTCCTGAGACAGTCCTAGTTTTTGTGCAGCAAGTGCAGAGGCTCTGAGACCAGAATTATACCTAGAATGCACTGAAGCACAGTTAAGGGAGGATGAAAATAGGGAATGAGGTTAAAAGTAACACAGGCCTTATAAGTCATTGCAAGGACTTGGTCTTTTACTCTGCATGAAATGAAAAGTCATTGGAGGGTTTTAAGTGATGTGATCTAACTTAAGGTTTAATAGGCTTACTCTGAATTCTGTGTCAAGAATTGACTGAAGGTAGAGGCTAAGACCAAAGCAGGTTTTAGGAGGTACTGTGGTAAACCCCAAGGGGTTCCAATTAGGAGGTACTGTGGTAACCCCCAAGAGATAAGGTGTTGACATAGTGTTAACAATGGAGCTAACAGAAATAATCAAATTTTGGATCCACTTTTAGTGTGATGGATATATCAGAAGGTAGTTTAAAAATTGGTGTTTAGGTAGGATTTTAATATGCAAAAATGAGGCCAAAATGCCTTACACACAGGAAGACTTGCTTGTAAAATCTTATAGTTGACCACATAGTGTTTTAGGGTCACTTAAATTAGTCTGTCCAGATTAATATTTTCATGTTGGCATTTGAGCTACTCTTAAAGTACTAGAGTTTTTTCAACTGGATAATATAAATCATGCCATGGGAATAGTCACACCCAATTTTGGGGAGCTGAGGTAGGCTTTCGGGAGAAAGTGGTTCTAATCTTAAAAGAATAAATTGCCATAACATGGGAGAGTTTCAAGCAATGTGAGCAGGAAGCAAAGTTCC
Source organism: Carlito syrichta (assembly GCF_000164805.1). Lineage (NCBI taxonomy): Eukaryota > Metazoa > Chordata > Mammalia > Primates > Tarsiidae > Carlito > Carlito syrichta. The sequence continues at coordinate 83,227 of NW_007232941.1, read as the reverse complement.
AGAAATATAGCCCAGTGGTTAAGAGGTGAGCTTTCTCAGCTTAGATCAGTTTTTATTAATACAGCATTTATTTCTACTTGTCAACAAACTTATAATCATTGGGTTAGTGTGAACTGATAATAATTCAGACTGTCATAAGCAATTCTGGTAACAAAACTATCAGAGCCAGGCAGATCCTGTCAGAAATGTCTATCAAGTTGATTGATTAATTCCTATTTATTGAATATTGTACTAGGCAATGCAGAGGATGAAAAGCTATGTGATTCAGTCCAAAAGGCAATACTATGGTATGTTTCTCTTCATCTTATCAGGCCCTAGAATTTAGAATACAGACCACAATGACTACACATACAGATGTCTTTCTCTGAACATAAAAATTAATTGTCAAATAAATTAGGAACTTAACATTCTTTGAAATAGTTTCCTGGTGAAGAGTAACTAAAAGATACAGAGGACTCACTGGGGTTTGATCCATGATCTGGGTTTTATTGATGCTATGGAATTGGGATAATAATTTGACCTCTCTGACCTTAAGTAGTTTTAAAGAGTTTGATATAAGATGACCCTAAGGACTCCTAAATAAATTTATCTTCTTTTTTTAAAAAATGTTTTTATTATAAAGGTGTGGGGTACAGTTCAAGGCTAGGTATACAAACATTGATTATGCAAGTACCCTTGTTGATGAGGTATGTTCCTCCCTCCCCTAGCAGTTTCCCTCAACTGCCAATCCCACCCATCCTCACCTGACAATTTCTCATTACTGCCAAATGCTTTCTTATAGTATTATAATTGTTCAAGTTCCACTTATGAGTGAGAACATATGGTACTCTGTTCTTTGTTTTTGTGATAGATCACTGAGTATGATCGATTCCAAATACATCCAAGTTGCTGTGAAGTTCATATATTTGTCCATCTTTATGGATACATAATATTCCATTGTGTGTATGTACCACATTTTCTTTAACCAGTTCAGCTTCAATGGGCAACATGGTTGGTTCCATGTTTTTGCTATTGTGAATAGAGCTGCAACAAACATACTTGTGCAGGTATCTTTTTTGTAGAATGATTTGAGTTACTCTGGGTATATATGGAAGGTCAATTTCTAGTTCTTTCAGAAATTGCCACACTGTCTTCCAAAGAGGCTGCACTAGTTTACATTACCATCAGCAGTGTAGAAGTGTTCATTTCTCTGTATATACTTGCCAGTATCTGTCGTCGTTTGTTTTATTAATGATGGCCATTCTTACTGGGGTTAGGTGGTATCTGAATGTGGTTTTGATTTGCATTTCTCTGATGATGAGTGAGGTTAAGCACTTTTTCATGTGTCTGTTGGCTGCCCATATATCTTCTTCTGAGAAGTGTCTATTCATGTCTTTTGCCCACTTTTTAAAGGGCTGTTTGTTTTTTTCCTTTCGACACATTTGAGTTCCTTGTAGATCCTAGAGTTAGGCCTTTGTCAGATATATAGTTGGCAAATATATTTTCCCATTCTGTGGGCTGTCTCCCTGCTCTCTTGATGGTTTCTTTTGCTTTGCAGAAGCTGGTTAGTTTGATGAGGTCTCACTTGTCTTATTTCTTAAGGTATTGGCCTTTAGGATTCTGAATAGGAATTGGTTGCCAGTTCCAATTTCCATAAAGTATCTCCCGCATTTTCTAAGGTTCTTGTAGTTTGAGGTTTTATGTTTAGGTCTTTCATCCATTTAGAGTTGACTTTTTTGTATGGTGAGAGGGGTCTTGTTTCAATCTTCTGCATGTGATCAGCCAGTTTTCCCAGCACCATTTACTGAATAGGTTCTCCTCTCCCCAGTGGTTATTGTTGGAGCCTTTGTCAAAGATGAGTTGGTTGAGGAATTGAGGCTTTGCTTCCGGAATCTCTATCCTGTTCTATTGGTCTATGTGCCTATTCTTGTACCAATACCAGGCTGTTTTGATTACTGTAGCCTTATAGTAAAGTTTGAAGTCTGGAAGTGTGATACCTCCTGCTTTGTTTCTTTCACTAAGGTTTGTTCTGGCTATTCGTGGTCGTTTGTTTCCAAATAAATTTCAGTATTGTCATTTCTAGGTCTGAGAAGAATGATGCTGGTAATTTAATAGGTATTGTGTTGAATCTGTAGATTGCCTTTGGCAGGATGGACATTTTAACAATGCTGATTCTTCCTATCCATGAGCATGGAATATTTTTCCATTTGATCATGTCTTCTTGGATTTCTTTGAGCAACATTTTGTAGTTCTCATTGTAAAGTTCTTTCACTTCTCTGGTTAGGAAGATGCTGAGGTATTTCATTTTTTTTGTGTGTGGCTATTGTGAATGGGATTGTGCTTTTTATTTGGGTCTCTGCCTGCTTGTTGTTGGTATATAGGAATGCAACTGTCTTTTGCACATTTACTTTGTACCCTGAGACTTTGCCAAAGACATTTATCAGTGTAAGCAGGTTTTTGACAGATTCTCTTGGATTTTCAAGGTATAGGTTCATATCATCAGCTAAGAGGGATAGCTTGACTTCCTCTTTTCCTATTTGGGTATCCCTGATTTCCTTCTCTTGTCTAATTACCCAAGCTAGAACTTCCAACACAATATTGAACAAGAGGGGTGAAAGTGCTTTATAAATGCTGGTGCTCCTGTGTTGGATGCATATATGTTTATGATGCATATTTCTTGTTGCTGAATTGAACATTTTATCATTATGTAGTATCCTTTTGCATCTTTTAAAATTTTTGATAGCTTAAAGGTTGTCTTGTCTGATATTAAGATGTCAACTCCTGCCTTCTTTTGTGACCCATTTGCCTGGAAACTTGTTTTCCATTCTTTAACTTTGAGTCTGTGTGTGTCCCTTGAAGTGAGATGAGTCTTCTGGATGTAGCAAATAATTGGGTAATGGTTTCTTATCCAGTCTGCCATTCTGTGTCTTTTCAGTGGTGCATTTAGTCCATTCACATTTAGTTTGATTATTGAAGTATGATTGTTTATCTCTCTCATAAGGTTCTTATAAAGTTTTCCTTTGTTTGCTTGTTTTCTTTTGGCTTTGGGGTTGATGCATGTGTGTGTTTTCAAGTTTCTTGTGCTGTATTCTCTGCTGATTTGTGCTCTGCTGTTCTCTTAGGAAGTGTGCGGTCAATCTTTTTCTTCTTTCTTCTGTGCTTAATACTTTTTAAAGTGTCTCCTGTAGAGGGCTGACCTGGAAGCTGCATAATCTCTTAGGGATTGGATATCTGGGAAGGATTTTAATTCTCCATCACTGATGAAGCTGAGCTTGGCTGGATAAGAAATTCTTGGTTTAAATTGTTTATCTTTGAGGACTTAATATAGGGCTCCAGTCCCTTCTTGCTTGTGGTGTTTCTACTGATAGGTCTACTGCTATTCTGATTGGTTTTCCCTGATAGGTAGTCTGACCTTTCTAACCTGCTGCCTTTAGGATTTGTTCTTTTGTGCCTACTTTGTGTAGTTGAATTACTATGTGTCTAGGGGTTGGTCTTCTAATTTGATGTCTTTTGGGGGTTCTCTGTATCTCTTGTGATTGGCTGGTCACATCTCTGGTGAGATGGGAAAAGTTTTCTTGGATTACTTCCCGGAATACTTGCTCCAAGTTGTTCTCCATTTCCCTTTATTATTCTTGGATACCAATCTGGCATGGGTTTGGGTTCTTGATATAATTGCACAACTCTTGTAGACTTTGTTTTTTCTTTCTGAGTCTTCTTTCTATGTTTTTTACAGATTGAGTTAATTCCATGTTCTGGTCTTTAAGTTCTGAGAGTCTTTCTTCAGCTAGATTAATTCTGCTATCCATGCTTGTCATCTTGTTATTTATTTCCTGGATGAAATTTTTTATTGCCAGAATCTCTGTTACAAGTTCTTTCAGTGTTGCATCTTGTCTTTCTTGAGTCCTATTCACTCTTTCCAACCATTCCCTAATCCCTGTCATATTCTGGGGATAGTCTTTCGTGACTTCCATTGTTTTGGCACCAAGGTCTGATTTTTCAGGAATTTCGTCTTTTGTACACTTGAAATTGCCTGAGGTCTTCCTTTGTCTTTTCCTCATTTGTGGCAGATCTCTTGTTTTTCTCTGTAGTTCTATTATTCAGTGTCAGTGGGGAAGGCTTTCCCTTCTGACGTTTGCTCAGACCTCTATTCTTCCCTGATCCAGGATCTAGATTTGTTCTATTTTGAAACAGGATGGTAGATAGGAAACTTTGCTGTCTCTTGTAATTTTCAAAATTTGAATAAAGTGGGGAATGGGGTGCAAGTGGTAATCAGATACCACTTGCAAATTAAAATGTTCACTTATTGTGGTACATGTTCCCTGAGACCTACTCCCCACTAACACTGTATATGACAATGCAAAACAGAAACCAATGCAAAAGCAACTGAACACATACACACACACACTCCAAAACAAATTATAATTACAGCAAAGTGAAACAAAACAATCATCAACAAAAAGATCCCCAAGAAAACTAAGCACACACACACATGCCTAGCACAAAATGAATAGAGAAGAAAAACAGAAAGACAGAAGGGAAAAAAGGGGGATTCAGGTCAAACCCTCATACATCTATTGACATTCCCCTTAAACTATAAAACATGAATATAAAAAAGACCCAGAAGAACAAAAGAACAAAAACGAACAACCACAATAAAATCAAAAGATGAACATTCAATCATTGACATACACACAAAAACAGAAAATGACCAAAGAAGAAACAGAAAAAGAAAAAAAAAATGGGGGGGGGCAGATGTTGGTCAAACTCTCATATACACATTCATGCACAAAAGAAAAATATTTTTAAAATAGATAAACTAACAAGCAAACAGTCAAAAAATTTTAATTAAAAAATAATTGAAAATTTAAAAATAAAAACAAACAAAAAAACCTGCCCTCTTGTGGCAGGTTCTGTAATTTTTCCTCTAATCAAGTCTCTTCTACAGAGCCACCTCTTTCACTCTCTCCTCAGAGAACGCAGCAGGGAAGGAGGCGGCACAGTGGAGGTGGGTGGGGCTGCAGGCCTCCCCTTCCACTCTCGTATGGTCAGAGAGATCTCTGGTGCAGAGTTATGGGACCGTCTCCTTCCCAGGTATGTACTCTCACTGGGGTGCCACAGCCAGGCCTGTCCTGGAATGGAGCTCCCCTATTGCGACTGACGTCCAGGCTCCACCTGGGTTTGTCCTGCTCAGTCGTGGCCCAGCTCTGTGGGTCTGATGTTCAGAAGATGTTCAGAGGTTAGCTGGGAAGGACGGGGTTTGGGTCAACCCCAGACTTACCACTGATCTCTTTGGAGTTCTTCCTCCTCCTTTTCTGGCCACACCCTTTGCCCCACAACTGGATCAGGGTAGGGATTGGGGCCCCTGAAACTCAGCATTCGTCAGGTCCTTCTGAGGTTTGTGCTCTCAGGATATTCCCTTTGGGCCACAATCAAGCCCTGAGTAGTTGATCCACCAGTCACAGAGATTGGATCTGTTGGTCGGAATGAGCAAGTCGGAGCACTTTCCCGCCCCACCTTCAAGGTGGTGGTGGAGTGCCTCTCTTGTCCTCTTCTGTGAGAACTTGTCTCTGGACTCTGCCAGGTGCTGAAGCGATGAGGCAAAGCCCCAGCAGTCTCTCTCCTGCTTCAATGGTGAGGGAGAGCCTGAGGCAATAGTGTCTCCCTGCCACTGTTTTAAGGAACACTTCTGTCTGTTTTGAAAAATCAATGGCGAGACCTGCCTGGGCAACTTGGCGAGACCTCATCTCTACAATAAATCAAAAAAAAAAAAAAAAAAAAAAAAAAATTAACCAGGTGTGGTAGCGTGCACCTGTAGTTCCAGCTACTTGGAAGACTGAGGCAGAAGGATCCCCGGAGCCCAGCAAGTCAAGGCTGCGGTGGCCGGGAGCGGCCACTGCACTCTAATCTGGGCGAAAGAGTGAGACTCCAACTCAAAAAAGAAAAAACAATGGTGCTCCACTTCTGCAACCCGAGAAGAGCCAGAGACAAAGTAGAGAAGCTGCAGCTCCTGCTGTTGCACAAGGGGCCTGGCTACCTGCTTACGAGCCCCACTTAGACAGTCTTTCTCGGCATTTTCTTGCCAGAGAGGGTTTGTTAATTAATTAATTAATTAAGAAAGAAAGAAAGAGAGAGAGAGAAAAAGAGAGAGAGAGAGAAAGAGAGAAAGAAAGAAAGAAGGAAAGAAAGAAAGAAAGAAAGAAAGAAAGAAAGAAAGAAAATGGCATTCGGCTTCTGCATCCCAGGAATCTCTAGAGTTCAAGCCCAGGCACTGTGGTACCAGCTGAGGCATCAGGAGAGCCCTGGCCGCTAGCTCCCTAGCCCTCACTGAGTCAGCCACTCACATGCCCACTCGCTCACCAGAACATACACAAAATTTTCCACACATTCACTCACTCACAGAGGACTCACATAGTCCGACTGGCTTGGCCGCCATCTTCCCCGCTTCCTTTTTCAATAAAATTGTCTTCTATCTCTAGAATAGGGCCCATCACATAATACGGTATTATTTTTCACAGCACATAAATTCTCATTGCAGCCCAGACTGCAGAACTGTAAGCAAATAAAATGGTTGCTGTTATGTAAAAGTCTTGCTGAATCAGTCTCAAACATGTCATTTCCATCCTATGATGGGCTGCTTTTGTACCCATCCAATTTTATAGTTTGGTGGGTCTGAAAATATCCAGCTCCTGGACAGGTGTGTTTGTGTAGTCTTTTGATATTCCAAGCAAGGGCCCAGTCTCTTCTAGGGCCTACTAATATGTCAGAAGTAGCTTTTCAAAGGGTAAATAGTTAATCTTCTACAGAAAGAATGGCCTTGCTCCAGAGCCCATGTCTACTTCTCTTATAAGGAAGAGTAAATGAGTAGAAAGAAGTGAGGAGTGAAATGAACAGGTGATTAGATCAGCCAATAGGTGTGGTTCCCCAACCCCTGCCCCCCACCCCTCTCCAACACGTATCCCTCACCCAGAGGTCAGTCAATTTTAGATTCTTGAAAGGGGCTTTTGTTCTGAGTTCCATTGCTCAAAGGTGGGACAAATGTCAGGGGACTGGGAGAAGGAGAGGTTTAATGTAAGTTTTGTTAAATTGCATATTTTGTCCAGATAGGTCAATGAGTAGAAACTGATCATTTATTTGGCAAAGAATGGTAATTTAGAGGGTCTGTGTCTGGCCTTGCCAATGGTAAACAAATTGTCTATGATTCTTATTCCCATCATATGAGGAAGAGTGGTTCTTAGTAGGAATACAAAAGGAAGGGCTATTTCTTTAACTGTAAGTAACTGTTTTCTAGGATCACATGACTCAGGTAAAGTCCAACATTATCAAGATCTTCTATAATCCAGCTATCCCAAGTGTTTTGTAGTGAAGACATCTTTCAGCATATCTCATGTTCCATTTTACCTCAAATCCCAGGAAACCTAATTATTTTGTTTGAGTTATTTTCAGTTTAACTCTTATGGGAAGGTGCTGTACAAACACTGGCCATATTAATTTTACCTTGTTTGCTTTCTCTGGGGTTAGGTGTGATTGGAGACCTAAGTCTGCCTTCAACAAGTTCACTTTTGAGGGTAGAAAGATGGTTGTTCCCATCATTTTGGAGGAGGGCATTCTATGACAGTTGTTCATATAAGAGCTGGTTTCCTCTCTCAGTGCTTAGATAAAACCTACAAAAAAGGCTTTATTATATATTTTAAGAATTTAGGACATATTAATAATAATGGAAAATCAATTACATTATACAAGACATTGATAAATTATGTGGACCAAATTTCTCCTACCACCTGTTTTTGTAAATAATGTTTTATTGGAACACAATCATAAAAATTTATCTGTGTTAATTATGACTGCTTTTGTGCAGAATTCGGTAGTTGGGACAGAGATTGACTATATGACCCATAAAGCCTAAAATACTTACTATATCATTCTTTACAAAAAAAAGTTTGCTGACTCCTGGTCTATAACTTAATAACGTTTTTCATTCAAACATTTAATGTAGTTTTCAAAGTATAAAATTCCAAGGTTACAGAATAAAATTCCAAGGTTACAAAGTATAAAATTCCAAGGTTACATTAAATGTGTAGTCTTTGGAAGACAACTATTAATACAAATCGAATTAGTATAGGGAAAAAAAATGTTTCCTTTTCTTGAGTAAATAGACTTGTCAGTATAAGACAAAAATAGACTTTAAGTTAAAGTGTGTTAGCTATTCTGTAACATTTTTCCATTTTCTTTTTAAAACAAAAGGCAATAGCTAACTCTGGTTTATGATCTTAAAAATCATTTGTTTCATATTATCATCCCAATTCCATTTCTTGCTAAACAGTGTATTGACTTTTAGCTTATGGCTTCAGTGACAATTTTAACTAAGGATGAATTAGAACGCTTGTTCTTATAATAATATCACTTCATAGATTTCTTCCTAACAATTTCCTATGTCTCTAATACCTATAGTCTTCTCCTATTAAGGAAAAATACCTCTAAGAATATATTTTTTTCCTCCTTTGTTCTTCCCTCTTCTAAAGATATATCCTCAAAAAACTCAAGGGTTTAAATGTTTTCATCTATCCATTTTATGCCTCTTACATCTCTTTTCATCTATAACTCTTTCTCCTGCATTTTTTTAGATAAAGAAATTGGATCATTCGTCCGTACACAATTCTGCACTTGTATTTGACTGAATGCATTTTTGTAGTATTGTTTATCATCTTTCTTCATTACTTGTATTTCCATATTTCCTCCACTGGTATATAGATTTCAAACCTAGAGAGATTGCAGTTCAATTGTTTTTTACAAGAATATGTCATAGGTGGTGGTGTGTATTTCAAAATATCAAAAGTAATGTCAGTTATGAAAGGCTACTATGCAGTTTAAGGCTCTTTAAAATTCTTTTTTCTTAGAATAGACTCTATCATTATGTTCAATAATATACTGTATTTTAAAATCTCTTGAGAGAATTCTCTGTTTTGCCACCAATTTAATATATAGTTAAGTTTATTTATTTGTTAAACATTTATTAGCTATTGCTTTTTATTTTACTGATTTAATCCTGTTTTTAATTATATAAAATATTTATACAATTCCAAAGTTAAAAATATTAAAAATGTAGTACATTTAGGTAATTTGTACACATAGGGTTGAGGATTTTCTTGATTGCTTTTGGGGGGAAAAGTCCTTTTTTTTTTTTTTTTTTTTTTTTAGCAGAGCTATTCCTCCTTGGTGGCAATCATTAACTAGAGATTAAGATAATCAGGAAAAATATGTGTTTTATTAATTCCACAAGGAGTAGTTCATGTGACTATTTGAAGAGAAAATATTATAGGAAAGTGAACAGGAACTGCAATGACGCTTAAAGTGAGAATACACTTGATATGTCCTTTTCAAAGCTTAAAGGTTTATCCTTGAAAACAAAGTCATTGTTCCTTAGATTCTAATTGCTATGTAGAATTAATTTGCAATTTGGTTTGATTTAGACATGGAGGCCAGAAAAATCCAATTGTTCAACAACAAAGTGCAGTTTATTAGGAAGAATTATCACATTGGATAATAGAAAGAAATGGAGGAAACAGTGATTATTTCTCAATAAAAGAAATAATAGAACATGATAAACAATTAGGAAGGCATTTGGAAAGCCAGAAGGTCTATTTATCTAAGCCTATGAGCACACAGAGAAAGAGATATGGATATAAAAAATTTAAAAGATTTTCAATTTTATTTCAAGGCTTGCTATATACCAGAGACTACCTATTTAAAGACTCCATATATATGAACCACAGGAAGAGAGATTAAATGTAATTCAGATGTAATCAATCAGGAGTTAAACTGTACAATAAAAATATAAACAGTATATGACAGTCTTCAGATTTATTTCAGACATTTTGAAGTACAGAATGATCTATGTTGAAAAAGCACCTTATAAATGTAAGGTATTACAGATATTTATGAAATATTTAGATCTTATTCAACATTATATAATTCATAAAGAAAGATTTTGAGTGCAAAGAATATGGGAAAGTTTCTAGTGCTGGTGTAAACTGAGCTAGACATCAGATAATGCCTTGTATCTGGAATACATGTGAAAACACATTAAACTTTAGCAGTCATCTGATTACACATTAAATGATTCATACAGGGATTAAACCTTATGAATATAATAATTGTGGGAAAGCATTCAACTGTACTTCTTACCTTAATCAGTCTGAGATAATTAATACTGGGGAAATAGCCAACACATACAAGAACTGTGAAAAGGCTCTTAAAAATAATTTAAGTCTTATGTCAATAAACTCATATTGGAGATAAATTATATGGATGTTAACAATGAGGAGAAGACTTTAATTCAATTGCAAAAGTCAATATAAATCAGAGAACTCACAGAGAAGGAAAGCACTATGAATGCAATAAATTGTGGACAAATTTTCAATCAGAATACAAATCATACTGTCCACCAAAGAGCTCATTCATATGGGGAGAAACCATATGAATGAAACAAGCTTGAAAAACTTTTATTAGTCATTCAAACTTTACTATGCATTGGAGAATCCACACAAGAGATAAGTCCTATGCATGTGAGCAAGAAATCAGGTGTCATTGAATATGAGAACATACCTATTAGAGAGAAACTTTATGTATGTATAGCATGTAGAAATTACTTGAGTTAGAGAACACACCTCATTTATATTCAGAGAATTCTTACTGGAGAGAAGTCCTGTGAATGTGGAAAACTCTTTACCCAGATGTTAACTCTCATGTAGCACAAGAGAATTCACACTAGCAGGTAAACACATGGGCATAATAAATGTGGGAAAGGCTTAAGCCCAAGTGAAAACCTAATTAAACACACTAATGAAAAACTCTATGGATGTAAAAAATATGGGAAAGATTAGAACTCAAGTACAAACATAATCAAACATCAGAGAACTCATACTGGAAAGAAACCCTATGTGTATAAAAACTGGGGAAAAGCCTTCAAGTGCAGAAGTAAACAGCAGATAACTCATTCAGGGATAAAGAGGTGAAGCTTTATACATGTAAATAATATAGGAATACTTTCAGTCATAATGCAAACGTTATCATAGAGAGTTTATACTGAGGAGAGCACATATAAATACAATCAATTTAAGAAACCTTTTACTTGAAGTATTAACCTCATTGCACATCTGGTATTTCACACAATAGAGAAAACCTGTAAATGTCATAAAGTGTCCCAAGCATGTGACTGAAAACCAGTAAGTTCTTACTGGAGATAATCCATGTGTATGTACTAATTGTGGAAAATACTTTAGTTGGAATACATACCCCAATCAACATCAGAGAAACCCTACAAAGGTAAGAAATTTGAGAAAGTCTTCACTAAAATTTCAATTTTCCTGTATCATCAGATAATTCCTTCTAGTGAGAAACCCTGTGAATATGAACAATGTAGAAAACCCTTTATTTAAAGTCCAAATTTAATTAACGATCAGAGAACTCATACTAAAGAGAAGCCTCATGAATGTAACAAATGAGAAAAGTACTTCAGTCGTCGTCCAAATGTTAATGTACACCAGAGAAGTCATGCTAAACAGAAACCCTATGTATGTAGTAAATGAGGGCAAACATTAAGCTGAAGTTCTTTCACTCATGAGAGAATTCACATTTACAGATAAACCTTGTGAATGAAATCAATGAAGAAGTCTTCATCTATTACCTATATGTGTCATTTAAATAAAAAAGTGGAAGATGAGGAAGAGAAATAACAGAAGGGGGAGGCTCTGCTCCCAAAGCTAAGCCTCCCAAAGCTGCGGATTACAGGCTGAGCCACCGAGCCCAGCAGTCTGAGGGGGAAGGTGGGGAGCAGAGAACTGGGAGGAAAAAAGCGGAAGAGACTAACTAGAAGGAATATTTGGAAATTTAAAGGCTAACCATTTCCCAAATATAATGAGAGACAACATCCAAATATAAGGAAAATCATTAACTGGATATATAAAATGTTACATTTGGTGTGCATGTGCAGGTTTGTTACATGAGTATATTGCATGATGGTGACATTTGGGCTTCTGTTGAACCTGTCATCCAAATAGTGAATTTGATGCCCAACAGGTAGTTTTTCAACCCCGCTACTCTCCATTCCTTTCTCATTAAGGAGTTTCCAGTGTATATCACTGTTGGATCTGTGGGATATGTGCTTATGTGTGCTTTTGAGGTAAGAAGGTCATAGCAGACATAAATGAAATTGAGACTTAAAAATACAAAAGATCAACAAAACAGAAATTTTTTTTAAAAGGTAAACAAAGTTGTCAAATCTTTAGCTATACTAAGAAAGTAATATTGAACTAAAAATCAGAGATGAAAATGAAGACATAACAACTAACACCACAGAAATACAAAGAATCACTAGAATACTATTAACAATATGGCAACAATTTGGAAAACCTAGAAGAAAATAGATAAACTTCTAGATTCACAGAACCTACCAAGATGGAAATATTACTTAATAGAATATCTGAACAGATCAATAATGAGTAATGAGATAAAAGCATTTGTCAATTTCCATGGTATAAGTACTCCGTTTAGGCTGGAGTACTTCAAACTATAACATTGATGTCACTCAGTTCACAAAATTCCTGATAATTTAATAGTTACATTTTGTGAGCCAGTGTGAGCTCACTCTAATACACCATGGCAAACAAATCAAAACATGACAATAGCAAATAGCAAACTATTTTGTAAACAGTGGGCAGTTTGTTATGAAGTTAAACATAATGTACTTAAGACCTAACAGTCCCACTCCTAGGTATCTATCAAGAGAGTTGAAAACATATCTTAACACAAATTTATACATAGATATGTATAATTTTCTTGCAGTTGGCTCAAACTGAAAACAATCCACATATCCTTCAACTGGTTAAATGGATAACCATCTGAGTTACATATATACAATAAAATATATGCTGTCATATATTTATTTTATAGCAATATTTTATTGCTACTCAGCAAGAATGAATTTACTGAAACATGCAGTAATGCAATGAATGAATCTGAACAGCATATGTTAAGAGAAAGATGATAGACAAGAAACAATCTAGAATCCATACTATATGAATCCATTTATATTATATTCTGGAAAAGGCAAAATTATAGTGAGAGAGACCAGATAAGTGGTGGCAGGGGCTGGGGGAAAGTTTGACTACAAAGAAGCAGGAAAGAATTTTCTGAAGTATTGGGACTGTTTTATATATAGATTTTGGTGGTATTTATATTACTATATGAGTTCATCAAGATTCATAAAAGTCCACACTAGTGCTGGGCTCAGTGGCTCAGCCTGTAATCCCGAGCCTTTGGGAGGCTGAGGTGAGTGGATTGCCTGAGTCCGCGGGTTCGAGACCCACCTGGGCAGCGAGACCTCATCTCTACAATAAATAAAAAAATCAGCCGGGCATGGTAGCACATGCCTGTAATTCCGGCTACTTGGAAGACTGAGGCAGAAGGATCGCCGGAGCCAGCAGGTCGAGGTTGTGGTGGCCGGGAGCGGCCACTGCACTCCAGTCTGGGCGACAGAGTGAGACTCCAACTCAAAAAAAAACAAATTCCACACTGGTAAGGATGAATTATGCAGTGTAAGTTCATCTTTAATAAAATCTGAATAATCAACCAAGATACAAACAGATTACTGGAAAAATAGCCCAAATTCCTCCAAATCAAAATGTAAATAATATATCTGTATACTCTACACTATAATGTATAGGTAGAGATAGGTAATATTTGGATAAATTAACAAAATATGTGAATTTGAATTTAATATAAAATTTACCAAGCAGCAAATATATTGTTAATGTAAGTGATCTTTCAAAACAAATTAGACAGAAATACCTTACAACAGTGAGAATATCTGAAAATAATATCTGTGAACACATGTGGCTCACTGGGGTCAGTCTGAGGTGTTCTTAAGAATCATGAGTGTTAACGTTGATTCTTATTGCTCTCATGTTATAGTTCCCTATAGAAAACACAGGCTGAATACTTTAGTAAATTTATGAGTAAATTTTTTCTTTCCCTTACTGAGTTGTATTCTCATCAGGGAAGGCAGACTTGTTTTAAACTTTTACTCAGTCAATATATATTGATGGTTTATAAATCAACACTAAAGTACAAAGAGAAGTCAGAGTTAAAGGATTTTATGTTTTTATACTAAAAACACTGTCTCAATGAATAATTAACTTTTTTTTTTTTTTTGAGTTGGAGTCTCACTCTGTTGCCCAGACTGGAGTGCAGTGGCGGCTCCCGGCCACCGCAGCCTCGACCTGCTGGGCTCCGGCGATCCTTCTGCCTCAGCCTTCCGAGTAGCTGGAATTATAGGCATGCACTACCACGCCTGGCTGATTTTTTGATTTATTGTAGAGATAATAAATCTCAGGCAATCCACTCACCTCAGCCTCCCAAAGCTGCGGGATTATAGGCTGAGCCACCGAGCCCGGCAATAATTAACTTTTTGTGAAATGAGACAGCTATAATATCACCCTATAAATGCACAACCCTTGCCTATTTCTAAAGTGCTTTTAAGTTCAGAATCTCATTTTAAACTCTTAGCCTTAGAATTGGCATGATCCCAATTTCTAGGCGCGGAGTCAGAGACATAAAAGCCTGCTCAGATTTTAGTTAAAAAGTTAGCAAGAGTGAGCAGAAACTAATGCTGTAGTCGGAATGTAGATTGGTATTATCCTTTGGCAGGCATTGTAATAATCACTTTCAAAAATTAAACTTCACATACCCTTTCACCAAATTCTAAAGATACATTTTCACTAGTTCTGAAATTTAGCTCTAAAAATATATTTACCCATTGAACTTGACAGGTCTTAACTTTCTTATTACTTTGTATTAGCTTTAATAAATGCATATATATTACCTATTCTATTTTACGCAAATATCTTCTATAAGGTTTTCTCTATAATTTACTACTATACACAGTTTCCTATTTTCGTACATCTTATGATTTTTTTTACTAAAAGTCGTTACTTATTAACTTCAGGGAACTTTCCATACTTTGTCTCATCTAGTCGTCAAACAGCCTTAGAAGGTAGGCACTGTCATCAGTCTATTTTATGAGGAAACACAAATAAACGTGTTAACTAACTTTCTAACATTTCACAATGCTAGGAAATGGAGGGACTAAGATTCAAATTCAGAAATGTTTGATTTTTGTAAAATGCTTAGCTATCATGCAATACTGCTTTTCTGATTACATTTCTCTTTGATGCTTAAAATACTTTCTTTCTACATATACCAGTATCTACTGACTTCAGACATTTTTATATCCTATCCTGATATCAAAGACCTGTTTTCTTATGGAGTTTTATTATTTTCTATAGAATGTTTGGCTATCATGCTATACTGCTTTTGTGATTACATTTCTCTTCCATACTTAAAATATTTTTTCTACATATATCACTTTATACTCTGACTTGAGACATTTTTATGTCCTATCCTGAAGTCAAAGATTTGAACAGTAGTGTAAATTGTTTTCTTATGAAGTTTGATTATTTTCTATTTAAATACTATCTCTTGGACAAATGTGTTTCTTAGCTTTTGGTAGTTCAAAGAAAAAAAGAAACTGAGTCATAGCAATATGAACTGGACTGAAACTGGACTCTGTTCATACAAGAAAAATAGCTGCCTTAATTCTGAAGGGAAAAAAAATCCACACATAACATATACATACAGCTTTTAAAAGGCTTATCTCCTAATTTAGAAAAAACTAAAAATTGATTCAATATGCATCTTTGTGTTTAAAACTTTTCAGACTGACTTTATAGAACAGGATTGTCTCTTTAATTGAGTTCATTAATTAAATGCATGCTTAAAACTCTTTAAATTAGACCATGCCCAGGAAAGGTGGATGAGTAGACTAGAAATAAAGCGAACTAAGAAAATGGGTAGAGCTATTAATTTGAGAAGGGTATTATCAGTCAAAAGATTCTGAATGTATTATTTATCTCTAAAGACAAATTTAAAATTACAAGGGTCTCTCAGAAACAATTAACAAGACACACAATATGAAGCAGAAAAAAATATAGCTGACAATTGATAACCAAGTTTAAAGATGCTTCTGAAACCTATAATCAAAATCACTGGTAAGTTTAGGTCCAGATGTTAACTTAGACGAGATATTCACAAACATGCACTGGAATTACTTATAGGGATGTTTAAACACAAATTACTGTCCATCCTACAGAATTTGTTTGATTAGTCTAGGGTGGGGTCAAAGTATTGGTATTTCTAATAAGCCAAGAGATGTTGATGCTCCCAGCCTGGGGACCATACTGTAAGAACAACTTACTCTACCCCACATGTAAAGACACCAAGTATTATTAAGTGGGATAAGCACTCAGACTTTAACAAACATTCCCACTTATGCTGTAGACAACTTAGTAGGGCACACAAACCTGACCAAGGAGAGTTAGACTTCCAAGGATGTGAATCATACTATATCCAAAAGGGCCGACGTTCACAAAAAGTCCCTTATCAGATCATTTTGGATCCTTTACCAGATATCTTCTTCCTTTCTAGATCCACTCCCAACTTTTTTCCACTCTAGGATGCTGACCTGAATGGACATCAATGGGCCCTTTACCCTCCTGGTTTTGACTGGGTTTGGCCAATGAAAATGCCTGACAGGATACTGGAGGATTGGTTTTGATGGGCTGCTTTCCTAGACCCAAGGTCACAGCTGTCCTTCTTTTTATGACTCCTTCCTGTTACCTCTTCAGGCCTAGAGATAAAAATCTCTAGCTCTGGGGTGTATCCCTATTTCTTGTGGTTTTCCTAAATTTTGCCCACAATTTTAAAAACAGTCCCATGATATTAAACTGTTCTTAAGTTATTCTAAAATTAAGTACAACATCTGTTTCCTGTTGGGGCCCAGACTTGAAATAATGACTGAAACCAAAGTGGTCCTACAAAATAGACCCTCTAAGAAATAGAATTCAGGATTAAATAACAGGGAAAAGAACAGGGATAACTTTCTTCTTGGGAGGAAACTGGCATTTGAGGGCATCAAGATTTCCCAAATTATCACTGGTGGTAGAATGCAATAAAAGTACAGGTAGAGGGCAAGGTTTTGAGAGATCAAGTGCTTGTAGCACCAGTTGTTATGGTGAAAATGATATTTTAAATACTTGGAGTCATCTGGATTCTCCTATCACCCTATGGAATGAACACAGGGAACAAGAGCAACCAAAAGCTGTGACTATACAATTAAGAACATGATTAGATAGCTAGAAGTTCTTTATAGTACCATTAAATCCAACAACTGTAGGGTAGTTATAATGAGGACCAAACCCCACTCTGACAGGGCTGCAGAACCCTGGTGACAGCTAAGGTGAGAGAACTGGTAAGGAACATTGGATAAGGCATTTGGGCAGACAATGATGAGAACTTGACTACCCCATTCCTCTGAACCTCTCTTGCCATTAAAAGCAGTATCCCTTATCCACTTGTTTGAGTGTTAGATCTCCCCTCCATTAAAGCATATTCTTGAGTATACATGGGGCATTTGCCTCACAAGCTGATACCATTTCTCTTTAGTACCCACCCCTACCAACTATCACTGGCTCTACAACCATAATGAGACCTTAAGTAGTCTCACTGAAGATCACAACCTAACCTTGCTCCTACAGAAGATACTTATTACTATAAGAGTTACAGGACCTCAGTAATTGTATTAGCAAGAGCCTGGAGAACAAATATGGGAGTAGACACTAAGATGAACCAAATATAAGTTAGGTTTGGGTTGAATTTTTGCCGTGGATGCAAACATCTGGGACCTGGGATTTAATGTGTTGCCTTGAACACCAGAAAGAGTAACCTATTTTAAGCCGGCCAATTAAAGCCTAGAGTCATACCTGGCCTACTGCTAATAACATAACTTCTCTAGCATACCACAGAGAAGGGTATCCAAAGGTCCGGGGCAATGGAATATTGGAATGGATTTATTATTACTTTTTTCACCAAAGAGATATTTTGAAAGAGAGGTAAAGGCATCCCTGAATCAGAGCTCTGTGGTGTCCATTTTCTGTAGACTGATGAAAGATGCTGCAATAAAAATGAGTTTCCTGACCTTAATGGGAATTCTATAATTCCAATGTCTGTGACAAAGATTTGTAATTACGCACAATATGTTACAGGACTAGAGATGTAATCAGAGTGTATTGATCCAAAGGAATCTATAGCAATGACAACTGGATTACCGCTTCCTAAAAATGAAATAGATGAACAGTCTGTTAAGGCGCTTAATGATATATTCAAGTAAAAGGAAGACAGCCTGGGTGAAGTGCTTGCTTTTCTCCTATCTCCTCTTCTCTGGTCTCTTCTCTTGGTGATTGTTGATGCTGCTGAGTGAGTGTGGTGGCTCTTTTTTGCTTGAGTTCTGCGGCAATTTCCTCATTTTCATTGTAAACTGGATTCCTGGTCCTGTGCTCAACTCTTCTTGCTCTTCCCTACGCATTCCGTGCCACCCTTTGGAGAAGTGACTGAATTCTTGTAGTTTTGAATCCTTAACTCCTGCTCTGTTCTCTCCCATGCTTTGACTTTTTTAAGGCTCTCAATATATATGTTAAATATATACCATTATGTTATTTACTTCCCACTAGGGACATATGAGTTCATTTCTTGACAGTTTCACTAAAATTGAGTGTTATTTTTCCTTTTATATGTTGTCTGTCAGTCACACATATGCACATTTTGATTTAACTTATGTTTTTATTATTGGTGAAAATAAAGCTTTTTCCTCCATGTTATTGGTTATATTTCTTTTTTTGAAAATTGGCAGTTAATTTTTCCCAACAATTTCCCACAGTATGTTCAACTTTTCAAAAAATATTAATGTCAACATATTACATTCATATATTTAACACATCTGTATGATATAGATGCAAATATTGAGTTAACTATTCTTTCTTCCACTGATTTAAAGTGGCAATTTATGATATGCTAAATTCTTATAAGTGCCTGGGTTTATAAGAATTCTCTCTCACAGATGTCACTTGCTAGCCTAATATCACAGTATTACTAGTGATGTGCCTACTATTACTCTCCTTTTAGAGCTATATTGTTTAGCTTAGTGAACATAACACTTTTATTCCAGAAGGCTTAGAGATTTAGGAGAAAAGAGAAGTATTTCACTTAGACTCAAACTGCTAGCTGTTCAGGGAAAAGATAAAAAATGAAAATATAACTTTTATCTTCCATCACCCAGAGGAAAATCACAACTTATTTTTAAAAAGTGAAATATTAGACTTGGAGTATTCTAAATTTTAAAAATGCCAGAGTACATTACATTAACATGTGAGAAGCACTTTAATGAATGAACTATACCTCAATAATTTTTTACACTTAAGCGTCTTTTTCTTGTTAGAATCCTCTAAAAGTTGCCTTGTTATATTTGTATGAATTGCCCTATCTATTAATTATTTATGCAGAATTTTGTCTTAATGTGTGTTGCAATATAAAAGATTAATACACATAAAAAATTTTCCATATTTATTAACTAGTCATAAGAGTTCACTCCAGTGTATCTTCTCTGCTTTTAAATAAGGTATAAACTCTAACAAAACCCATCATCATCACTCATTGGGAATGTCCCCTGTATGAATATTTATGGGCAGATTAAGTCATGCCTCTTTGCTCAGTGAACCACTTGGGATCCTGAAGTAGCTTACAGAAGACACAGATTTGGTACACAAAGCATTAGTATACTTTATTGACTTTATAATGTCTGGGGTAAATGACAGACCTAAGGCTATCAATGTCTCTTCAGCCTAGATTCTAAAGAGTACTGTTAAGTGTTCACATAATATTGTCAATAGGGTCTTGGAAACTGTGACTTTAAATGAAATGATGTATAACAAAATGTTACCATAGGCTAATTGATATAAACAATAGTAAAGCTCCTATGGCATATTTCAGGTGACAAAAGCATCACCAAATTTCTCAATAAAGACCTCAAATATTTCTAATATTAGACATTGAAATATATATGAGCTATATGTATATTTAAGAAAGGTTAATTTTAAAAAGTAAAATAGTAATTTACCCAATTATTCCAGTTCAGAGTCATGGGAGGCTGGAGACTGTCGTGGCAGCCCAAGGCTCAAGGTGCGAACCAACTCTGGATAGAATAGTATTATATCACAGGGCACACTCATATGCACTCAGACTGAGACAAGTTAAACATGTCAATTAACCTAACATGTACATCTTTGGGCTTTGGGAGGAAACAGGCATACCTAGAGAAAGCCCACCCAGACATAGGAAGTGTGCAAACTCCACATAGACAGTAGTCACAGGCAGGAATCAACTTTTTTTTCTCATCAACATTATAACAAAATGATGCTGAACAAAACAACTTTATTCAAGGACCTGCTGTACTTTTTAAAAATGCAGATTTTAAGAATACACATCGATTAACAACACCACATTCTTCCTTCATTGCAATTGATAACCCTCCCAATTGTAGTCTCCATTCAGTACTAGGGCAGCCAAGGTTATTGTCGGGGTGGAATAAATTGCTGCTACTGTGGTCTTTGCCATTCAGATATTTCTGTCCTTTGAAGTGTTCTCCTCTATTCTCACGAGCTCCTGCTTTCTTCTGACCGCTTTATAAAGACCGACAGTTTGAGTTTTATTGACTATCAACTCCAAGGGCATTGGTTTGCTTTCCCTAATATCTACTTTGTCAATAAATCAGGTGAATATAATTATGCTATAAATCCTATTCATGAACTAGGGAAAGGTGAGGGTAATGAATATCAAAATAACAACAGAGGCCAGGCACAATGGCTCACACCTATAATTCCAGCACTTTCAGAGGTAAGGCAGGAGGATTGCTTGAGCCCAGGAGTTTGAGAAAAGTCTAGGCAATACAGCAAGACCTCATCTCTACAAATAAAATTAAATAAATAAATAAATAAATAAGCAAATAATAAAATAAAATTAGGCATCATGGCATGTGCTTGTACTCCCAGCTACTTGGGAGGCCGAGGTGGGAGAATTGCTTGAGTCTGGGAGTTTGAAGCAGTGGTAAGTTGTGACTGTACCACTGCACTCTAGCCTGGGTGACCATACAAGATTCTTGACTCAAAAATACTAATAGTAATGATAGATAAAGACTTGTATGGTCATACTATGCTTAACTCCAAACCCTTGTGGCTTCATTTGGAAGCAAGAAAATCTCCTTCAAACAGATATTTGTCCAATAACAGATTTATATCCAATATTAATTCTTTCCCAACATTTAAAGAATTATTTTTGACAAATGTTTTCTTACACTTATTATATTCATGAGATTCCATCCAGCATAAATTCATGGATGTTACTGAAGGAATTCTGCATTTTGACTGAAGGTAATCCTGTGGTTTTTCCTTTTTTAGGACTTATCTCAAATGTGAAGTTTTTGATGTTTAATAAGGTTTGAGCTCCTGTTGAAAGTTTTATTACATTCCTGACACTTGAATGGTTTCTCTCCTGTGTGAATAATTTGATGTTGAATAAGGGATGAGCTCTGGTTGAAGGATCTTCAACACTCAACACATTCATAAGATTTATCTCCAGAGGGGAGTACTTGATTTTTACTGTCATTATCTTACTGAAGGCTTTTGCTGCAGTATGAAGTTTTTTATGCTTAGCAAGGTTGGTACGTTGCTTGAAGAATCTCCCACATTCACTGCATTTATAGGGCTTCTCTCCTGTGTGAATGATCTGATGTGGAACAAGGGTTGAACTCTGGCTGAAGGCTATCCCACATTGGTAATACTGATAGGAATTCATTGTAGTATGACTTTCTTGGTATTGAGTAATATCTGTGCTCAAGGTCAAAGCATTTCCACATTCATTATATTATAAATGTTGCTTACCTACTGAATCTAAATTAAATTTGAAGTTATCTTTATACTTCTCACACTTCGAGGACCCCTTTCTTATAAAAATTCCCTGTTGTGTAACACAAGTTAATTGACTTAACATCAAAGCTTTTCTTATTTTCAGTACATTTGAAATTTCCCTCCTCAGTGTAGATTGCTTTATAAGTGGAAGTTTCTTGTGGCAAACTTATGCCCCAGTTTTTCTGGTTCCTATACAATCAACCCTCATCTTTCCAGACATCTAAAACAGGATATTCACTTCTGGTAAGCCTTGTCATTATCACTCCATGGGATGATGCTTCTCCAGAAACTCTCTGCTTTGAAACTGAATCTTGGTATTCTGAACGAGTCTTCATGCCTAAAAAGCAATTTTAAAATGCCACTAACTATAAGTAAATCTGTGTTATTAGGAAAGGGAGGTTAATCCATATAAAAGTATATTTATATATTATGGTTCTTAGAGACCCATGGAAATGCGAGGCAAGGTTAGAAAAAAAGGCTTAGAACTTTTTATACAATAGTATAATAGTATACAATATTTTAAAAGATTAGTAAATAATAAAATATGAGAAGAGCAATTCACAAATATTAAGGAGACAGGTAAAATATCTGTATATGAGCTGGGATGGAATGACATTGTAAATCAAGTTATCACTGGCTCATAACTAGTCTGTGAAAGTTCTGACTAATATCCCTTTCTCTAGCATCTTGTTTCTTTTATCCCAGGCTATTCATTAACAATAAATAAGCCTTTCTACAAAATACCAGTTTAATCATAACTTTAAGAACATGTCTACATTCCCAAGCATCGTACCTTAACCAGCTAAGAGCAAACTTGCAATCATAGTACTCCTCTTTTCCATATACCTGCAATTACTCCCTATATGTAACAAAGGCAGAAAGAACTGTGATATAAGGTAGAGGAATAATCATCCTTTTTCTAGGCTCACAATAACTCTGGATTCTAACATTGATGCTTCTGTACTTTTCTACTGTACTTCCTAGAACTTCAAAACTTTATCTGTTCTGATTAAGATTAGGTTCTCTTCCTCTCACCTGCCTTCAGTTTCTGTTTCATTTAATAATTCTCCACTTTCTTTCTCAAATTACTTTCTCACTTAGCCTCTGTATAAACATACTCAGTATACTGTAGCACATTTTTTTAAAATTAAATTTTACTGACTTCCGTTTTTCCTTTTCCATGTAACTTCAGGTATGCCTAATGATTTTATCCTCCAAGCTTTATTGGTAGCCAAATTACAACTTCAACTTTGCATTCATATATATTATTTATAGCAGATTCATAAAGATATCTTGAATAACCGTTGACTTTTATCTCTCTTCTGTGCTTAGATACTATTAATTTATATTTTATTTTATAAAATGTCCTGTCTCTACCTTGCCAGTATGTATTGGGTGTGTAGGGGTAGACAGCTTGTTCCTTCAATTCATAGGTCTTCCAGACAGGGGTCTAATTTAGATGATGTGATTCTAGACTTCAAGATTGATGCCATAATGGGATGAGACTTTCAGAGTCTCAGGAGAAAGAACAAGGTGGAAGAACATATCATTTGTGGCCAGAAACAGACTATGGTAGATCAAAATGGCTTTACAGTTTTTGCCACTATCCCCATACAGAGGTGGAGTTCATTTTTCTTTATTATTATTATTAGTTTAAACATATGGGGTACAATTCAGGATTAGGTACATAAGTGGTCATCGTACAGGTAAAGTTTGAGTACCAGTATTGATGTTATGTGCCCCCTCCCTCCCCTGAAAATGTCCCACTGCTGCCAATCCCTTTCTTATAGTACTATGATTAATGTTCCGGGTTTGCTTATGAGTACATGTGGTATTCAGATCTTTGTTTCTATGAGAGATCACTGAGTATTACAGACTCTAAGTTCATCTAAGTTGCTGCAAAGCTCATAATTTTTTCAATGGCTGTGTTATACTCTATCATCTATATGTACCACATTTTCTTTATCCAGTCCACTTTTGATGGGCAGCACAGTTGGTTCCATGTTTTTGCTATTATGAATAATGCTGCAATAAACATGTGTGTGCAGGTATGAGTTTATTTTTCATCCCTGATCCTGTGACTAATTAGCCAACAGAATGTGGTAGAAGTGATACTATGCCACTTCAGGGCCTACGCTTTAAGATATTGACAGCTTCTAACTCCTCTCAGGATGCTTTCTCTCAGAACCTGACCACCATGCTACAAGAAGCCCAAGCCTATGGTTCTCTGATCCACAGAGCCAACTAAGTTCCCAAGAACAGCCTGCACTAACTCCTAAGTACATGATGTGCTATCTTAAACATTCTATCCCATTTGAGTTCCTGGACCATTGTATATCCCCAGGCAACAACATATGGAGCACAAGGACTTCTCATTTAACTCACAAAATTTGAGAATAAAATGGTTACTCTTTTAAGTAACTATGTTTTGGGGTAATTTGTCAGAAGCAACAGATAACCAAAACAGTAATTGTTCCAGCAGTATTCACTTAATAGCATCCTCACTGTATTTCCCTAAATAAATTTTTGCTATTCTCATGTTTGTACATTTTTCATGTAACTTTCATGTAACTTTCTCATACATAATTGTATAATTACTTTTATGTATTTTGTTATTTTTAATCAGTTAGTTCAAACATGTAGGAAAGCTACTAGCTTTGTTCATATCTGACCACCTCATAAGTAAAAACATCATTTGTGAATAATAACTTTTTCTGCCCTTTTCTAATAATTAAGTTTTTCATTTATGTTTCATTTATTTTTCTTCCATTAATGAAGTCTTTCAGGTAAATATTAAATTATTAAGGCACAGACATAATTATCTCATGATTTTAGTGGTAATATTATAGTTTTAGCTTTACACATGATATTAACCCATGGTTTGTTTTCCTTTTACTTTCACTAGATTTAAGGCATTGACTTATTCCTGACTACTAACTCCAAATTCCCAAACTGTGCTTTATCTATAAGACTTTGCTCCTGCCTAAAATCTAAAACAAAAATGAACACTTTAAACTTTAGCTTATAACTCCAATCCTTAGTTTCTTCCTATATCTTTCCTAGACACCAGCCCATACCAAGTAATCTCTGCCTTTCTTTTTATTATTCAAATGTTTTCCACAACTCCTGAGATCACTTCAGGGGCTTCTCTATGATTATGGATTAAATCCATAGGTTTCAACATTCACTGAAGTAAATTCCAGACTAATTAATATAGTATGTTTAAGTGATAGATAGATAAAATTAGAATAAAGTCAGGGAATACATTTCTTAATTTTAGGATTACAAATTCTTATGTATAAAATTATACATAAAAATAGGGGGAGATATATGATGACACATTTTTAAAATATATATGACAGACCCCATTAATAACATTAAAAAAAACTCCTCAGGGACATCTTATTTGACACAATTGTGATCAATAGGAGAATTTACATAAGATATTAATATAATAATTTAAAATTCCTAAGTTTTAATTGATAAAGAACTTAAACAACCACTTACTGAATCACAACCAAAACAAATGAAACAATTTTATCCATTTTTTTTTTTTTTTTTTTTGAGTTGGAGTCTCACTCAGTCGCCCAGACTGGAGCTCCCGGCCACCGCAGCCTCGACCAGCTGGGCTCCAGCGATCCTTCCGCCTCAGCCTTCCGAGTAGCCGGAATTACAGGCGCGCGCTACCACGCCCAGCTGATTTTTTGATTTATTGTAGAGATGAGGTCTCGCTGCCCAGGCGGGTCTCGAACCCGCGGGCTCAGGCTAATCCACTCACCTCAGCCTCCCAAAGGCGCGGGATTACAGGCTGAGCCATCGAGCCTGGCTCTGTTTTATCCTTTTTGTAACCAGTATTTAGCCATCTATTTTGTTTGTTTGTTTGTTTCCTATATGTGCCAAGGGCTGGAGGTACTATGGTAGGGTTAAAAAATACAATATCTGTAACTTCAAGCCTAGTGGGAGACAAAAATTGACAAAGATACATATAAAATGTAATTGTGATAATTGCTAAAAGGAGAACATGGTGCTATGGGAGTATATAACAGAAAAGAAAAGAAAAAAAAAACAACTGAATCAAGAGAGGCATCCCTGAGGAAATGTGAACTTATTTGGCAACTGAAGGAAGAACAATAGTTAAGAATATGGTAAAGAGCATTCTACGTAAACAGCACGTACAGGGGTCTTTTGACAGGAGAGAAAAAGCCATACTCAAGGGACAACTGGGATATATCCTTTAAACACTGTCGCCTCTTTGCTATACCTTAACACATATCACAGTTCTTAGAACACAGTAGATAGATGCTTAATATAGATTTGATGATGACTTACTGAAAGTAGATCAGTGTGGCTTGAGTGCAGAGAGTGAGGGAGGATGTGGTACGAGATGAGGTTGGAGAAGTAGGCAGGAACTAAGATGTTGTAAAATAAGGAAAACTGAGTCAGTACAGTGTTTTAAGCAAATGGGTTACAAAATCTGATCTTTTGGGTTGTAATGTGGGTCAAAGATTGGAGTGAGGAAAAAAAGAGTTAAGAGGCATGCCAAAGTGATAGTTCAGGTAAGAGATGGTAGGACATGGACTAGTGAAGCAGCACTGCAAATGGAGAGAAGTAGAGACATTCAAGAGATAATTAGGAAAGCACAATAAAAACAAATATTAGAATGGTGAAGGGGAAGAAATTGTGCTAAGAGCGGTAGTTTGTATCTTGTGTAACTGGATAGGTGGCAGTGTTATTCACCTTAGGGAATGATGGAGAAGACTGGAAAGAAAAAATTCTTTGGTTTGATGGGATTTAAGGCATCATTAAGATATCCAAGAGAAATGTCATGGTGTATATAAACCTTTAGAGACAAAGTCTGAGCTGGGAATATACATCTGTAAATAAATAAATAATATATACATATATGTGTGTATAAAATATTGTATATAATATATGTGTGCATTTTTATATACACAGATTATAGAGTGTGCATTTTTATACAAACAGATATATAGTGTGTGCATTTTTATATACACAGATATATATATTTTAGACTTATCTTTCTCTAACTAGCTAGTAAACTTCAGTTTCTCAACATTTGATCTCATTTTGCATTTTCTTCTTACTCTGTATTATATATATATATATATATATATATAGCTGTGTATAAAACTTATATACCTGTATGTGTGTATAAGTTTTTGTTGTAGATGCCACAAACTAGGAAAGAAAATATGGAGTAAGAAGAAAATGCAAAATGAGATCAAATGTTGAGAAACTCTGAAATTTACTAGATAGAGAAAGATAAGTCTACAATAGAGCTAGAATAGCAACCAAAAAAGAAAGAAAAAGAATAGTAAAAATAAAGAAAAATTAGAAATATTGAGAGAACCGGCCGGGTGTGAAGGCTCACACCCATAATCCCAGCACTCTTGGAGACCGAGGTGAGAGGATTGCCTGAGCCTGCGGGTTCGAGACTAGCCTGGACAACTTGGCGAGACCTCATCTCTACAACAAACAAAAAAATTAGCTGAGCATGGTGGCTGGCGCATGCCTGTAGTTCCAGCTACTTGGAAGGCTGAGGTGGAAGGATCACCTGAGACAAGCAGGTCAAGGCTTTGGTGGCTGGCAGCATGCCACTGCCCTCCAGCCTTGGTGACAGAGTAAGATTCCAACTCAAAAAAAAAAAAAGAAAAGAAATATTGCAAGAACCTAAGAGTGTTTTGAGAAGGAGGTACAGTGTCACTTGTTGTTGATATGTCAAGTAGAATAAGGAATGAAAAAAATGTCTACTGGACAGAAATAAAGTCATTAATGACCTTAGCAACAGCTGTTTCCAATGTACGTTTGGGGTAAGAGATAAACTGGAATGGATTAAGAACAGGAGGTGAAGAAATGAGAAAAGCAAGTACACTGTAACTTTACACATTTGTCTACAATGATGAGAGATGAGAAATAGAATAAGAACTAGAAGAGGATGTAGAGTTAAAAGAAAAATTTTAAAAAACAGTAATGACCAGAAAATGTTAAAAATCTGATCAAAGGTTGAGACAGAAATGGTAAAAATATAAGTGAGGAAAGGTAGGGAGAAATGAGGTCCAAAGGACAATGGAGGAGGAGCAATTTACCTTAGGAAGGAAGAAATACAATAATTTGACTATCACATTAATAAAAAATTAAGATAAAATCCCTCAGGGTTAGGAGATGATAATAATAAATGAAGAGATAATACTCTATTATTATTGAGAGTATGGAATAGTATAACCTTTCTATAGATAATTTAGCACAATATAACAAGATAGTTAATTTGATATTGAAGTTCCTCTTCTAATAATGTATCTTATGGAAGTAATCAGACAAGCCCGAAAAATTTAGGCAATAACCTAAATGTCCAACAGTGGGGGAGAGAATGGAGAAATATATTATGTGTATATGACAGAATGCTATATAACGAATTAGGTGCCACATTTTCAGACTATTTAGTGAAACAGAAATTGCTCATGACACCTTGTGGTTAAAAGAGTAGGATGTAAAATGACATATTCCGCCGGGCTTGGTGGCTCAGCCTGTAATCCTGCGCCTTTGGGAGGCTGAGGTGAGTGGATTGCCTGAGCCCGCGGGTTCGAGACCCGCCTGGGCAGCAAGACCTCATCTCTACAATAAATCAAAAAATCAGCCAGGTGTGGTAGCGCATGCCTGTAATTCTGGCTACTCGGAAGGCTGAGGCAGAAGGATCGCTGGAGCCCAGCTGGTCGAGGCTGCGGTGGCCAGGAGTGGCCACTGCACTCCAGTCTGGTGACAGAGTGAGACCCCAACTCAAAAAAAAAAAAAAAAAAGATGATATATTCCTGGTGAATTCTGGAAAAACTCTGAAAATTATCTCACAATCTTGGAAAAAAAGGAAATCTTCAGAAACGAAAGAGACGCAACATCACAAACAAAGATAATGGCTTAAAAAATGTTAATGCTGTATAGCTCTCTCTGAGTAGTGGCATAAATGAGTGAGGTATAGTCCTCTTCATATTTTCCTGTACTTATTACAATTTTTATTAATCTCACAATAATTTTATATTCTCTCACATAGTGTTAACAAGAATAAAGAATTAAAAAATGGTGAGGGGGAAGGAATTAAGTTATAAGTTAAGAACTCTACAGGAGGAGGCTGAAGCAAGAGAATCACATGAGCTCAGGAATGTGAGGCCAATCTGAGCAACACAGTGAAACACTCTCTCTAAAAAGAAAAAAAATTGATAAAAAAACTAAAAGATAGTTTACATAAAAAAGATTACTAGAAATCACTATAGTATAAAGTAGATTTCCTTATTTTCTTTAAACAAAGAATAATATGATAGCTAATGTTTGCTAATTTTATACTTATCATGTGCCAGGCATAACTCATCTAATCCTCATAGAACCCGGAGGTAGGCACTCTTACTAAGTCTATGTTACAGATGAGGAAATGGGCAGAAAGGCCACACCAGGTCACCCAGTTTTAAATTAGGGGTCTGTGGTCCTAAACAATTATGCTATTTTGCCACATAAGTGAAGGAACCTATAAACAAATGGCAATGATGTCTTCCCCCTCAAAGTTTAGGCTTCGTTGTCTCCTCCCCATCTAATAATTCAAAGATCGGGTTGCACATTGTTTATGCATTTAACCAACAGAAGCTTCTTAGAAGCTGATTTATTTCTACTTGGTTCTTAACAAAAATTGTCCTCCTTGAAATGTCTCCCTCCATTATCTATCTTTTTTCTTACTCTCTCACTAAGGGATCTCAACCAGTTTGGAAAGTAGATGTACTGTTCATAGAAAAATAAAAGCAATGACAACCACAAATATACATGAAACGTCAGACACTTTTACAGAGAAGAGAATTCTGTTTCAACTCAGTAGCCTAAACTGCTGAAAGATAAGACCAGAAGAATACATGGACTTGTGTATTTCTAGCTCAACTTCAGAAAGAACTTTGAACCAGATAGAGTTGGAAAATCTGCTATACACAATAAATAAACAAAAGATTATTAGGAAAGCTAAACCTGGACCCCAAAATGTACTTAACTGCTTCAGAGGTTCTACAGCTATTAGCAGTAGTAGAAGAGACTGCTAAAGGACAGATCTGGTAAACACATAGAAACCACCTTTCCACGGTGAATTCAGGTTCTGAAAGCTTTCCAGCATCACATCCCCCGTACACGTTCTTTACAGCAGGGTCCAGTTGCCCCAACTCTTCCTTGCTGAATTCCAAAACCACATCTTTGAATGCCACTGGTTCCTAAGACATTAAATCCTTTTAAATCAAATGTCACTCTGGAAAATATCACCAGAGGAGAAATGGATGTGAAAAGAATAGGATAGGAGCAAGAATACACATAGAAGAAATTGATAGGACAATATTTGGGGTTCTATATGATGAAAATCAAATTGCCTTAAGGGTCAAATCAGTTGGTACTCTACATACACTCTGTGAGGGCTGCCAGAGAAAAGCAAGGTGCAGTCTTTATTCTAAGTTAGCTTACACTTTGGTTGAGGAGAAAAAAAGACAGTTGAAATAATTGCGGAACAAGAAATTACTGTGGGGACAAAGAATTTACATAAAATGGATTCAGAACAGGAAGAGTTTATGGTAGATGTGAGTGAAATTTGTAATAAAATATAGGCTCTGCTGGGAGAGGTGGGGCACTGTCTTTGAGAAATGCATCCTGCTAATAACTCTTACCATTTCAGACTCAGTTTAATGTCACTTGTCAGACAGGCAAGATTGCCTGACTACCCAAAGTAACTACTCAAAGTGACTTATCAGTCACTACTGCAGTTTCTTTCTTTTCTCTGAAATAATTTTTACTATCTGCAATTATCTTATTTACTTGTATTTATCTGCATACCTCTACTAGATGGTAATTTCCACAAGGCAGAAATTTTGTTTTGCTTACCAATTATATTTTTAGCCTTCAAAAAGTATATGGCATATTATGTACTGCATGAATATGTGCTAATAAATAAATTCCCTACTATCATACCATCAAGTATTCCACTTCTCTTTCCAGTATCTTTAACCTTGTCTTTATTGGCGTCTTCAATCACACTGAAATATACAAATATCTTTCCTTTTTGCTCCCTTCAACCAGTCCTTGCGAATAAGTCTACATCAGTTTTGTCTGCTTTCCCACCTTCTGCTTTTTCCTCAACTTACCACAATGTGGTTTCTATTTCCATGCACATTAATATCTCTATGATAAATGAATAGGCACTACTTAAGCTGTATTATTTTAACCTATTAGACCATTTCTCCTTTAAATATTATCATCCTGCTGGGCTCGGTGGCTCAGCCTGTAATCCCGCGCCTTTGGGAGGCTGAGGTGAGTGGATTGCCTGAGCCCGCGGGTTCGAGACCCGCCTGGGCAGCGAGACCTCATCTCTACAATAAATTTAAAAAATCAGCCGGGCGTGATAGCACATGCCTGTAATTCCGGTTACTCGGAAGGCTGAGGCGGAAGGATCGCCGGAGCCCAGCAGGTCGAGGCTGCGGTGGCTGGGAGCGGCCACTGCACTCCAGTCTGGGCGACCGAGTGAGGCTCCGACTCAAAAAAAAAAAAAAAATTAAAAATAAATAAATAAATAAATATTATCATCCTTTGGCCTCAGTAACATATTTTTCCTGGCTTTCCTGTACAGCCTTTGTCCTCTCTTTTCAGTATCCTTTGAGGTCTCTTCTTTTCCTGTCTAGTAAATGACACTGTTCAGGATTCTACCCTTGGGACCCCTTCACTCGTAACTTTAAATATTTTCCTGGGTAGGCTGTACATCTATAGCTTCTGTAGACAAAATGGAAGCTATATTCTGTACATCCAGATATTCTCTACCTATATGTTCTCTATCTATATGTTCTCTATATATGTGTTCTCTCTATATATGTTCTATATAAATTCTCTCTATGTATTCTATATATACTTTCTCTATATATTCTATGTATATATATTCTATGTATATATATTCTATATATAGATTCTATGTATGTATATTCTCTATATAGATTCTATGTATGTATATATACTATATATATTTTACATATATATATATATATATATATATATATATATATACTATAGCTATATTTTTCAGGGAAAAGATATACATAGAGTATATATGGCTAAGACAAAATCTGCTCCAAAGAATGTACCACCAACTAAAATTGGTCCAATATTCTGAGAAAGAAAAAAAGTCTCATGTCCTTGTATTGAACTATGTTTGGCAAAAGTTCAAAGGTCAGAAAAGTAAAGACAGGTGACACTAAAAAAAATACACTTCCAGTAATGAGTAGAGTTCTAATTCACCTGGAGTTTGTCTATTAGTGAGTTCATTTCCATTTTCTCCTTGATGCTCCTTTTCTTAGGGGTAGAGTCCTTATAGGGTATATCTGAGGAAGATGAATGAAAATATTAGAGAGAAAATATTTTGCCCTGGAGCAACTTTTAATGATTATAATTTTTAAAAACATGCTATTATAGGAA
Source organism: Carlito syrichta (assembly GCF_000164805.1). NCBI lineage: Eukaryota > Metazoa > Chordata > Mammalia > Primates > Tarsiidae > Carlito > Carlito syrichta. The sequence continues at coordinate 50,852 of NW_007232941.1, read as the reverse complement.
TTATCTGTAGAACTATGAGAAAATACCATGAGGCCCTACTAGCAATTAAAATTTCCAAGGATAGGGCCCAGATCTTTTATTTTTTAAAAAGCTCCAAAATGATTCTGATATTTCACCAGGGATTGAGATCTATTGGATCAGAGAGAAGAGAGCCAACATAATATTTTCAGATCTCATCTGTGCTTATCACAGATTTCAAAAAATAACTTTACTACTATCATAACTAAAGTCTAACTGTGGATTAGCCATCAGACTGTAATTCTACTTGTAGTTAAGAATATTTTATCCAACTACTCCCTTCCTCAAACACATTGGAGAGAATTCTACTCAAGGACTGTTTTCCACTAACTTGCTCTGTGCATATTATATACAAAATTTAGGCAATCTGGTCACCTTGAACTACTGTTTCTTTCAAGACAAGAAATTCTGAAAGGCAACTAATTCTGCTCTCCGGCCCTTTAGTGAGAAGTTTATCCAAGAGTCATTTTAGAAGTTTCTCCAAGATTCATGAGTTATACCAGTGATACTTATGTGCCAAACTATGGACCAATACTGGGTTGTGATAAAGTTTTCACTGATTTAGGGTGAAATGAGAAAAAAATAAAAACAATATAGTAATTTTACTACAACACTGCATTTATTCAATGTCAAGGACTTTATTTTGATGTTAAAATGTCATTTCTTTTGTGTAACTTAACACTTGTTGATTTTAAAAATGTTCTTATTTGAAAAAAATTGAAAGTTGGCAAACGCACATTATTTACATTCCCATTTTTTAAACCTTTGAAACACCCCAGAATCTTAGAACCATGCAGTTACATAACAATAAGCAATAATCCTCCATTATAAGTGTGTAATTGGAATCAAAGACAATTTTTAAAACTGCATGGGACTTCTTAATACACATCTGAAGTTCTCAGCAACATATCATGTGAACACTGCAAAGGTTATGTTCTGTTACCTTTATTCAGGCCTATAACACCTTGTGGAACCTCAGTCTGCTAATTCTCACAGTCCTTAGGCCAGTCAATACAATATTGTTCTTTATTTTTGACATTCTTGGAAATATATGAGATATCTTGGAAAGGCGCAAACATTTCCAATTAGCTTTCTTCTTTTTTTTGAGTTTGAGTCTCACTCTGTCGCCCAGACTGGAGTGCAGTGGCCGCTCCTGGCCACCGCAGCCTCGACCTGTTGGGCTCCGCCTTCCAAGTAGCTGGAACTACAGGCGCACACTAACATGCCTGGCTAATTTTTTTATTTATTGTAGAGATGAGGTCTTGCCAAGTTGCCCAGGCAGGACTCGAACTCGCGGGCTCAAGCAATCCACTCACCTCAGCCTCCCAAAGCGTGGGATTACAGACTGAGCCACCGAGTCCGGCTCAATTAGCTTTCTTCTTAGCTTTGCTGTCTGAATATCCTTTCCTTCCCTTCTTCCCTGCTGACTTCTTTCTTGATATTTTACAACCATATTCTCTGAAACCCTCATTCCATTAAAAAAATTCTATATACATTCTCAAGTTCTTGATAGAATCTTCCTTCTCCCCTCTTATCTAAAATGGACCTTGGTCAACAACAAAAGCATATCTTTGCATCTTCCAAATACTATGATCTTGGAAATTGTTCAGATACACTTGTTCCTCACAATTTCTACTTCGTTATAACAATTTCTCTCAAAGTTTTACAGGTTTATGTCATTTAACTATACTATTCTTGATGTTGTACTATATTAAACTATTGGTTGTTCATTCTGGATGTTGTAATATATCAAACTATTGGTTGTTCTTTTTGTTCAACATATATGAGAAGGGAACCAAAAAAATAAAAAAAACCAACAAAAAACAGAATTGTTTTGAAGGGCAGCCCCCTTGTAGTACAGGCATCACCCACTAGGTAATGTTCTAGGAACCCACTGGCATCAGTGTACCAGCTAGTGTTGTTGTGAGAGGCTGTCTTCAGTTTCAGTGAATTTATTTTTGGAGATTCTTTCAACATGTTGCCCATTTCGTGACAGGTGATTTACATGACCAACCTGCCCATACCTCACTGAGTGTCCAGCAGTTTTTCACCAAAAACAGCATAACTTCCATGCCCCACCCTCCCTATTCACCAGATCTCACTCCAGCATCTTTTTTTTTGTTACCCCAGATTAAAACAAGTCCTCAAAGGGAAATGTTTTGCCAGTGTGTGAGAGGTAAAACAAAAAACAGCAGAAGCACTAAAAGGCATCAAAATTGACGCGTTCAAAAATGGTTTTGAACAGTGGAAAAATAAAGGAAAAGAAAGGAACACATTAATACTTCTACCTTGATTGTAGCCAAGGGAGACCCATACTGGATCTCTGACCTACAGTCTTGTAAAATAACACATTTGTGTTGTTTTAAGTCACCACGTTTGTGGCAATTTATTATAGTAGCAATAGAAAACTAATATAACTTGCTACGAATAAGTACCTCATCAAATCCTCTGTGACTACTCAAACTAAAGTTTAAAATTTCTTCTCAATCAATAATTGTAATAAATTACTTTCCATACTCATCTTAAATAGGACCTTTTTGTTACACCATTGTTGAACATTGTCTTCTTGAAGATTTCTTCTTTCTTATCCCAGACACCAATCCTTCCTGCTTCTTTAACATCTTAGATTATCCCTTTCTAACCTGCTTACCTGGCCTCTCTTCTTTTGTTCAGTTCTTTGATTTATTTAAAATTTTTTATAAAGACTAAATATAACCATAATACCAATATAATCACTGTCCCCGATCAATAATTCCTTGTCAGATAACCAGTCAATGGCTTCATGTGTTATAAAATTCACATTTACACAATTAGTTACATATCTTTTACATTTAAAAAAATATTTCTAAATCTCTCTGCCATACCCCTCCCTGCTCCATTAGAAACTGGACTGCCTTGTAGTTTCCCACAGTTTGGATTTTACTAATGGTATTATTGTGGCGTAGTTTAACATGTTCTGCTATCCTCTATATTTCCTGTAATTGGTAGTTACATCTAGATCAGCTCTTAAATATCATTGCTACCTAAAGACCTCTATTTATCCTACTTCTTTGATCATATCTTTAAGCTTCCAAATCTCTTTCTGAGCACTAAAGTCATATTGTTTATTATATATAGGTTTATTCATTGTGGAAGCCCCATAGGGACTTCAACTTAAATATGCCACATAAATAATATATTCACCTCCATACCTCCAAAATTTTCTACTTACATTCCATTCATACAAGTCAATACATATGAATTTACATTAAAATGTATCTGTCTTTTCTGTTTTTGGAATCCTTATGTTTCTCTACTTTACATGAGAAGTCAATAAACTTTTTCTGTAAAGAGCCAGATAGTAAATATTTTAGCCTTTGCGGGCAATACAGTCTCTCCTACAATTACTCAACTCTGGTTGTAGCATGAAAACAATCACAAACAAAATGCAAATAGCTGTAGCTATGTTCCAATCCCACTTTATTTTAAAAAATATTTGGCTCATATGTCATATTTTGCCAAACCTGCTCTACGTGAATGCCAACATAATATTTATAAAAGGCAAATCAAACTTTGTTACTCCATTATCCAGTATATGAGATCTAATTCCATTTCTATTACTGATATAACAAAGCCCAGGTTTCCTAATAAAATAGTATACAATCCTTTATGATCTGTCCTTTGACACCATCTAGCTTCAGAAAAAGATAAATTCTCTTCATATGGGAAGGATTCTACTTCTAATATTCTATATTCTTACCTGGGTCTTTAAGCATTTTAATTACATCTTCGATAAAGGACGCCACATCTTTACTGTTCCTTGGATATTGTAAGTTCACCCAAATTCTGACTTCTTCAGGGAGGATTGTCAAAAAGTGTTCCAGCACCAAAAATGATAGAATCTGCTTCTTTGCATGAAGACAGCTCCCAGAGTTGGCACAAGGCTTCACAGGGCCCAGACATTTCCAAATACTGGAAATGTCTAAACTTTTGACGAGATGCCTCACAGTCACATGTCTTCATGATGGGGATGGTTTCCTGCTTCCAAGACACATCTTCTCTCGGGACATCACTTTGTTCAAGTAGAGCCAGGATCTGAGGTTTTGAGATGACCAACTTGTTCAGAGGTTGCATGTTCATAAATAGAACTCTCAAATCCATCCTCTAGTAAGATGGAGTCCAATAATTCTCAGACATGAACTATGCACCTGTACACTAAATGCAGTATGATTTCAGTCAAGTTATATCACCATAAGGAGAAAAGTTCCAAGAGCTTCAAACACAAACCCTGAGACACTGGAAAAGATAGACATATGGCCCACAATATTAAAAGATAAAACATAAAGATATTCCTAACATTACCCACAAATAATACATATTATGGATTTTCCTTCTATTTTTGTTTTCCTTTCTTAAAAATGGGAAAATATGCTTTCCCTTTCCCCTAACCATCCCCTCAAAAGACAAAGAGAAACCCACACAAATAGAAACATGATAAAGGAAATAGATCTTACATTTAAAAAGATCTCATAATTGGCTGGGCTCGGTGGCTCAGCCTGTAATCCCGCGCCTTTGGGAGACTGAGGTGAGTGGATTGCCTGAGCCCACGGGTTTGAGACCCGCCTGGGCAACGAGACCACATCTCTACAATAAATCAAAAAATCAGCCAGGCATAGTAGCACATGCCTGTAATTCCAGCTACTTGGAAGGCTGAGGTGGAAGGATCACTGGAGCCCAGCAGATTGAGGCTGTGGTGGCCGGGAGGCTGCACTGCACTCCAATCTGGGTGACCGAGTGAGACTCCAACTAAAAAAAAAAAAAAAAAAAAAAAAAGATCTCATAATTGAATTGCAATTAGGTTTCTTCTGTATCAGGTGATAAAGAATTTTTGCTTTAAAACTAAGCAAAACAAAACTTCAGTTAGGATATTCAGGTTATTAAGACTTCAGACTAGACATGTCTGAAAAATATTTCCCCAAGTTCTTATTAAAGGCTCAATAAAGTTCTACAAAATGAATAAAACTGGTAATAGCACTAGAAATTAAGGTAAGAGACTACTAAAAATAAACTAGAATACCCACTATTTAATTATTAGCAATAAATAAAAGAATGTTCCTAGATGATAATAATTAAAATTTATATTTGTTAGGACTTACTATGTACGGGCCAATATACAATGCTCACTAGGGGGTCTCAGGCATAACTAAACATTTAGACTCACAAGACAATCATATGTCATATTTGGCACTGATTTACTTAGAAGGCATAAAACACAGCTTGGTAGCAGAATAGGCATTTCTCTTCGGTGTGAGTTTTTGCAGACTACAGCTCAAGTGCAGAGAGATGAGAACTGTACAGTATAGCAATCACTCTGACTCAAAAGTCTTCCCACAGAAGTCAATATCTCTCATAACAACTGAGCATAGCTTTTAGGGCTGCCAAATTATAGGAATCATAACACTCAGGGGAGTCCAGATACAGCTTTCTATTTGATTTATAGTCCTTCAAGTTCAAATGCAATTTACCACTCAGGGACCACCTTTATTATACACCTTTAGGCCAGAAGTTCTCAACCAGGGGAGATTTACCCCTGGTGAGAAATTTGGCAATGTCTGGAGACAGTTTTACTTGTCACAGCTGGAGGTTGTTACTGCCATCTAGAGACTTGAGACCAGGGGTGCCACTAAACATCCTACACATGATAGCCCTCAATAGCAAATAATTATCCAACCAAAATATCAGTAATCCTGAGATTGAGAAACACTGCTATAGGCAATATACAGTGGATCAGAATACATACTTTGGAGTCTTACCAAAATGCGTTTAAATCCCAGCTGCACTAGTTACTGCATGTATGAACTTGAGCAAATTACTTACATCCAAGCTTGCATTTTCTCAGCTGTAAAACAGATATAACAAAGTTGGATAGGGTGACTCAAGCCTGCAATCCCAGTCTTTGGGAGGCCAAGGTGAGAGGACTGCCTGAGCCCAGGGGTTTGAGACCAGCCTGGGCAACTTGGTGAGACCTCGTCTCTACAATCAATCAAAAAATTAGCCAGGAGTGGTGGTGCATGCCTGTAGTTCCAGCTAGTTAGAAGGCTTAGGCAGAAGGATCGCCTGGGCCCAGCAGGTCGAAGATGTGGTGACCGTGAGCATACCACTGCACTTCAGACTGGGCAACAAAGCAAGATACAACTAAAAAATAAAAATAAAAAATAAAAATACTATCTGACTGAATTATCGGTATTAAAAGCGCTCTCATCTCACTCCTTGGCACATAGTGAATACTCAATAGGTTGTCATATGCACATACATATGTCAAAATATGCTAGTAGACCTTGCATATTGGCCAGTGGTCTCAAAGAACTTAAAGAGGAATGTGCAATATTTTTCCTAATTGTAGGAAAATGGTAGTTATCTGTCTGTAAAGAAAGCTGTTTTTAATCGAAAAGGTCACAGGTAGGGCAGTAGCTTGAGGTAAGAAGAGTCTTTTGGGATCAGCTCAGGTAAAGAGGAACAGAAAGCAGTTTGCAAATGAGTACTCAAAAAACCAAAAATTCACTTTCTTTGTCTCTGTTGCCACTAGGGAACAGCATATAACTTGTACTCAATCAATTAGGTATACCCAGTCTAGTCTTTGAATTAAGAGCTAGTGACATGAAAAACAAGGACAGCACACAGTTTCTTTTCTTTTTTAAAAATGTTGTATTTTTTAGAACAGTTTTGTGTTTACAGTTTTGGACAAATCGAGAAGATAGTGCAACAGGTCACCTTTATTTTCCCCTATTATTTTCCTATTACTGACATCTATTTTTCCCTATTATTGACAGTTTTCTCTATTACTGACATCTTACATTATTATGGTACATTTGTTATAATTAAGAAAATATCATTGATACCTTATTAATTACATCCCATAATACTTTATTCAGATTCCTTTAGTTAATTTGTTTCTGCCTTTTGTCCCTTTTCTGATGCAGGATCCCATCCAGGATACCACATTATATTTAGCTGTGATGTCTCTTTAGCCTCCTTTTGGCTGTGACAGTTTCTCAGACATTCCTTGTGCTTGATGACCTTGACAGTTTTGAGGAGTACTGGCTGGATATTTTGTAAGCTATTTCTCTTTTGGGATTTTTCTGATGTGTTTCTCATGATTGGACTGGTATTATAGATTGTGAAGATGAAAATTACAGAGATTGAGTTCCATTTTCATCATATTATCATCAAGGGTACATACTATCAGCATGACTTATCATTATTGGCGTTCACCTCGATCACCTAACTGAGTGTGTGTTTTTCAGCAGGCAGTGCCTTTTCTTTCTTTTTCCCTCCCTCCCTCCCTCCTTCCCTTCCTTTCGTGGCAGTGGATGCAGCAATATACAGTTTTCCGAACCTGCAGCTGCAACAGCAATAGCCTGTGTGGATAGTGTGTTGGCAGTGTAAATTGTGCCATCTAGTACTGAATGGCAATCATTCAGAATGGCCACCAATTCTGTGGTGTGATCTTAACCTGTAGTTCTGGCTTCAGAGCTGGAATTACCATCATTTCAATATATTTCACTTTTAGCTTACATCTTGCATAGTCAGTTTCTGTTACTTGAAACTAAAAACCCTGATTGAGGCCTTATTTTTATTATGATTTATGGGTGTATGAACTAAATATTTTTTTATTAAATATTTTCTGTACCTTTATTTCTCCTTTCCTTCTATGACAGGTAATGGTTTCAAGCAGGCAACTGGTTATTGTTAACATGATGAAGCCCCACTGGCATCTATTTTGGTGGAATGAGTGGGAGTATGATTCTCTCCGTGTGTCAGTAACTCACTGCGGTGTAACAAATCATTTCAAAACCTAGTGCCTTAAAACAGCAACCACTTTATTGTTATAAGGAGTTTGTGTGTTTGGAATTTGGTCAGTGGGGATGGCAGTTTTCAGTAATGTAAATATTGAAGATATGGCCATGGGAGTGAATGGCTGATATTACTAGGGAAGGAGGATAAGGGAATCTGAGAATGCAGGCTGTTTATATAGTTCATTCTACGTGAAAATTAAATAACCAAGAACTATAACAACAACAGTGTGTTGAAGAGAGTGGCAGTGAACCAGGTTTAAAGACTTCATGGAAAAAGGAATAGTGACATAGGAATCTAACATAAAATGAAATAAAAAAACCCTAAAAGCTCACTTTCCTGACCATACCTTATCTTTGTCTTCTCTCTCATGGTGAAACTTCTCCAAAGTAACCAAGCTTCAGTTTTTGTTTTCTTAATTTTCCTCCCTTCACTCACCTAGATAATAAGTGGAGAACAAAGTCACCAAATTCAACTGATAATTTTTATCTGTGTCACCTCAACTAGTACATATCCTTTGTATTAAGGTTCTTACTGGTCATTTACCCTAGATTAAAATTTGCCTATTGTGGTAAGGTTCTAATAATTTTTTTTTTTTTTTTTGAGTTGGAGTCTCGCTCTGTCACCCAGACTGGAGTGCAGTGGCCTCTCCCAGCCACTGCAGCTTCGACCTGCTGGGCTCAGCCGATCCTTCCGCCTCAGCCTCCCACGTAGCTGGAACTACAGGCGCGCTCCCACGCCCAGCTAATTTTTTAATATATTGTAGAGATGAGGTCTCACCTGCCCAGGCAGATCTCGAACCCGCGAGCTCAGGCAATCCACTCACTACAGGCTGAGCCACCGAGCCCAGCAGTTCTAATAACTTTAAAAGGACAGTAACAGACCCAAAAATGTGTATTAAAACATATAATGTTTCAGCCATTCAGTTAGATAAGATGAAAAAAAGAACTCAATAAATAGTTTAAAACTATATGCATGGATGCATGAATTGAATGAGAAGTGCAGTTACTAGGTAGCTCTTCAGAGGGGAGGTCTTCTACTGCAGAATCAATCTGAGCTCAGTAGTTTCTGGACCACATGTTCATGGTGGCTATAGACACCTTGGAAAATCCCCTCTAAACATGTAGTTTAGAATCCCCTCTATAATTTTAAGTAAAAAAAGGAAATGGCTTCCAGCTAGTTAATTTGAACTAAGGGTTTATGAGATCCTGAAGTAGACTCTGGAATTGACTATTCTAGAGAAGTTGAGTCACAGTGAGACACTGTGTACAGACATCTCAACCTATGGAGGGGTTGGCCTAAAATCGGGAGACTCCAATTTCTAAAATTCTAATTTCTCTTTTGCTTTCTAAAGAGATATTCATTAAGTAAATTGGGCTCATTCAAAGGAGAATGATCTGGATGAATACAGGGTACCAAAACATGTTAGTTAAAGGAATTTTAAAGAATCAAGTCAGTGGTTTGCTGCAAAAATTCAATTTGGGCAAATATAGAAACTGATTTCAGTGAGTTGTGATATAGAAGGATAATTAAAATTGTTCTAGAAGTAAACCGAGGTATAGTGTGTTCAAGGTACAGAAAAATAAATTTTGACTTATTGTGAGGAAGTTCTTTCTATTAGTAAAAACTATCTATGAAAAAGAATATCTAAGATAGTAGGGAGCTGTATTATTCCTGGTTAGGCAAATGCTGAATAATTATTCAAAAGAGATATTATGGAGTAATTTAGGCCTTAGATAAATCGTTGAGTTAGATGACTGATGGATTTTCTTTGTACTCAGTCTGTGCTTATATGAAATTTGAAGTGATTATATAAAGCTAATTTTCTGGAACTTTTAGGAGAGAACACAATGAACTGGGAAGTACTATTCCTTCTGGTACCTCTTCACAAGTTGAAGTGCTCTAGGTCCAAATGATCCAGTATTAAAGACTCTTTCAGGTACGCTAATTGCTTTAATCAGAGTCTATTCTAAGGTTTGTATGACCAAGACATGCAAACTTGAAACGTCTTTGATGTTAAAATTATGTATGCAATTTGTATTAGAGATTATTTCAGGAAAATCTGGCTTGAACATTCTAGATTCAATTGTGATTGTGCTTAAATCATGTCCATGGCAGCTGAAGTAGCTATTCTACAAACTCCTCAGAGTAGCACCTGGCACCTTTCATAATCAGGAAATAATCTCACCTTTCATGCTCCCCCCACCCCCATGTTTCAGTTTAGAGTGACGTATTCACAATTTTTAGAACGTTTTCTCTGTTTTCATGCTTCTTTCTGTAATGATCCAATTCACAATTGCTTGCTGAAATCCTGATTTTCTTTTACGGATGTTACCATAGCTATAAAAGTCAGATTCAGAGGTCACTGTCTCTGAGAGAAGGGCTTTCTTCCAACTAGTTTCCTGAGAGCACCTTTGACATCCTTGTTCCTCAGGCTATAAATGATGGGGTTCAGCATTGGAGTCACCACTGTATAGAACACAGATATCATCTTATCCTGTTCTTTTGTGGTCTTCGAGTTTGGCCGCATATAGGTGAATATTCCTGATCCATAGAAGAGGACAACAACAATAAGATGGGATCCACAAGTAGAAAAAGCCTTGAGCCTCCCTTCTCCAGACTGCATCTGAATGACAGTGGAGATAATATTCCAGTAAGAAACAAGGATGAGTGAGACAGGAGCCAGGAGGATTACCACACCCATTGCAAAGATGGCCATTTCTGTGCTGTAAGTGTCTGCTGAAGCCAGTTTCAAAAGGGCAGGAGGTTCACAAAAGTAGTGATTGATTATATTCTGGTCCCGATAGGGAAGATGGAAAGTAAAGTTAGTATCTACCAAAGACACTAGTGCTCCACAGGCCCAGGACCCTATGGCCAACTGGAAGCATACCCGCTGGGTCATGATGGTGGAATAGTGCAGGGGCTTACAGACAGCCACATACCGGTCATAGGACATCACTGCCAGAAGTGCACACTCTGTACACCCAACCAGAAGGAAGACAATTATCTGTGTCATACACCCCAAAAGAGAAATGGTTTTCCTTTTTACCAGGAAGTGGACCAACACTTGAGGGACAATGCTAGTAGAGAAACAGAGATCTGCAAAAGAGAGATTTCTAAGAAGAAAATACATGGGAGTGTGAAGTCGAGAATCCATGAAGATGAGAATGATGATGAGCAGGTTTCCAAGCACAGTCAGCAGATAAATGATGAGGAAAAGAATAAATAGCAGAATTTGGGTTTGCAAGTTCTGTGAAAGACCCAAGAAGATAAACTCGGTCACAAAGGTTTCATTTCTCTCTCCCATTGAGATTTATGCCTGTTTACCTATTTGGCACAACCAAAAAGAACAAACTTTGGTTAGGTTTATGACAGCAAGTTCTGTAGAAGAGGCTCAGGTTAAAACTGACACCTAATCAGATATTTCTAGTTCTTTGCTCTCCAACTTGTTGATATAACAATGAGAGATAAGTTTTCACCTGGGTAATTTTTATCTAAGAGTTTAGCAGCAAAAATCAGAACAAAAAAGAGTGTTTTACTGAACCCATAATACATAACAGCTTTACTTTAAGGGTTTTATATGATAGCATCCAATAACATTATGGGGTAGATACTATTAATCTAGTCTTGCACATGAGGAAACAGAGGTACAAAAAGGTTAAGTTACTTTCCCAATATCATACAATTAACAAGTGTAGAGTTCATTAGCTGTAGAATGAATGTGCAAAGAAAAAGACACTTGCAAAATCAAGTGGGTAGGAAAATTAGTATTAATCTTCCTAGAAGATAATTTTGACAAATACAGTAAAAGATTCAAATACTCATGTGCTTTGACCCAGTTCTCATTAGTATGGAGCAGAGAAAAATTTGCCTTACATTCAAAATTTGTATTCAAAGATTTATTTATAGCATGCTTTTAAATGGATGTAACTGTGGTAGTATTGGGAACAATATACATAATATAAGACCACAATATACATAATATAAGACCACAGTTTCTCTGGCTATAACTTGTTACCAAAATTAGTAAAACTTTCTTCCAATTCAAAAACCACTTCCTCTCCCACAGTTTTTTCTGAAAGTCCACAGGGAATAATTTATGTGCTCTCAGGAATATATCACTATCAGCCCCAAAGTGCTGTTCATATCATTTTTTCTTTTTTCTTCTATTCTTTTCTCTTTCTTGTTATTGTTTTATTGTTTCTAGAAACAGGGTATATCACTCTGTCACTCAGGCTGGAGTACAGCAGTGCTATCATAGCTCACTGAAACCTCAGACTCCTGGACTCAAGCAATCCTGCCTCAGCCTTCTGGATGGCTGGGGTCTGTCATTTTCTTTCCCCCTTTCTCCGGTTGTCTACATCTATCTGAGTACTACAGTCTTCTCTGTATCCTACAGATAGTGATTATATTTCATATTAATAATAATGAGAATCATTACTAATTCTGTTACTAATCAAAAGTGGTTTTGCAAGTACCTTGGGGACCAATGCTAATTTATGTTTTCAAAATACACAGAAAAGACTGGAAAAGAAAAATGTTCAAAATATTGAGAATGGTTAACTCTGGGTACTAGGATTATGAATAGGTTAGTTTTATTCTTTTTTAATATGTTGATATTTAAAAGAGTCATGTATTATCAATTTAATAAAAATATAATTAGAAAAATTAAGCAGCAATAACTTGAGGATGCTACACTAAAGCCACCTCTTTACTTCTACTTTCAATCTTGATAAAGTTACTGGTATAGGACTAGCCCTCTTGCTGAAAGCAAATATAAAACAAAATATATGGAGCAACTATTTTTCAGATGTCAGACAACAGCCAGCTCAGAAAGTAATGACATATAGCAAGAAAAGAAAGTGAACTCCTTACCATACAGCTTTATGCCTGGAGGTACTCCCAGGACTGTGGTCCATGGAGTGGGAGCCTAAGGAGAGCATAATAGCCTTGCTGAGCTGATGGACACAGATCGTTAAATGATAGTGGAAATTATGGAAGAGAATACCAGAAAGGAAGCCTTGGAGAGACGGACTCCAGGAATCTGTATGAGTCTTGACTGAATATTAAACTGTACATCCACAGGATAAAGCTGCCAAGCCCCCAAAATAGAAACGGCCAGGGGATTCATGGAAGGCTGCAAGATTTTGGAATTTCAGTCAGCTACAGTCAAGAACCTTCACTGAAAAGCCCTGGTACTACATTGATACCTCAGAAAGGGTAGAACTTAAGAGAAGTCCGTGATGAATTAAGGGTGCATAATGTAACCTTCAGGATAACTAGTAAAATATAAAACAAGAACTATTGTTAAAAATAAAATAATTTGCCAGACGTGGTAGTTCAAGCCTGTAATCCCAGCACTTTGGGAGGCAGAAGCAAGAGGAATGCCTGAGTTCAGGGGTTCAAGAGCCTGAGCAACATGGTGAGACATCATCTTTACAATAAATCAAAAAATTAGCCGGGTGTGGTGGCACATGCCTGTGGTTCCAGCTACTTGGAAGGCTGAGGCAGAAGGATCACCTGAGCCCAGCAGGTTGAGGCTGCTGTGGCAGCAAGAGTGCCACTGCACTCCAGCCTGGGTGGCAGAATGAGACTCCTACTGAAAAAAATAAAATAAAATAAAGTAAATAAATAAAATAATTTTAAAATAAGAAGAAAGCAAGAAAAAAGATGAAAGAACAAAGAATAGACAGGAAAAATTGAAAACAAATACGATAATGGACTTAAATTTTTTCCATAACTAGATGAAAAGCTAATGGACTAAACATTCTAATTAAAAGGTAAAGATTAGTCGGGCTCAGTGGCTCAGCCTGAAATCCCGCGCCTTTGGGAGGCTGAGGTGAGTGGATTGCCTGAGCCCGCGGGTTCAAGACCTGCCTGGGCAGCGAGACCTCATCTCTACAATAAACCAAAAAATCAGCCAGGCGTGGTAGCGCAGGCCCGTAATTCCGGTTACTCAGAAGGCTGAGGCAGAAGGATCGCTGGAGCCCAACGGGCGAGGCTGTGGTGGCCGGGAGTGGCCACTGCACTCCAGTCTGGGCGACCGAGTGAGACTCCAACTCAAAAAAATAAATAAATAAAATAAATAAATAAATAAATAAATAAAAGGGCAAAGACGGTCGGACTCAGTGGCTCAGCCTGTAATCCCGCACCTTTGGGAGGCTGAGGTGAGTGGATTGCCTGAGCCCGCGGGTTTGAGACCTGCCTGGGCAACTTGGCAAGACCTCATCTCTACAGTAAATAAAAAATGAGCTGGGTGTAGTAGCTTGCGCCTTTAGTTCCAGCTACTTGGAAGGCTGAGGCGGAAGGATCACCAGAGACCAGCAGGTTGAGGCTGCGGTGGCCGGGAGCGGCCACTGCACTCCAGTCTGGGTGACAGAGTGAGACTCCAACTCAAAAAAAAAGGCAAAGAGTGTCAGACTGGACAAAAGAGGAAAACCTAACAATATTCTGTCTATAAGGGATGCATTTTAAATACAAAAACATAGTTTGGTGAAAGTAAAAGACGAAGAAAGATATATCTTTTCTTATGAAAACACTAGTCATAAGAAGGTTGAAATGGTTATACCAAAATAAGCTTCAACATAGAAAGTATTGCCAGAACTAAAGGGACATCTCATAATGATAAAAGTGTCATTTATCACAAAGGCAAAGTCATACTCAATATAAATGCAGTTAATGGAGCTTCTAAACATGCAAAGAAAAATTAATACAATTGAAAGGATAATGAAAAAAACACAGACATAGCTGAAGGCTTCAACACTCCTTCTGGTAAAACAAATAGAAAAATCAATGATGATATATAGAAGACTTGACAACACTAACAACCAGCTTGACCTAATAACACTTATAGATTACTCAATAAGTACAGACTGTACATTATTTTCAAATCGAGGGGTATGTTCATGAAAGATAAACTATTTATGCCAGGCAATAAATCATGTAAATAACACAGGATTGAAATCATATACAACATATTTTCTGATCACACAGAATTAAATGATAAATCAATAACAAAAGAATATCTGGAAAATGTTCAAGTATTTAGAAATGAAACAACACAATTCTAAATAACCATGAGTCAAAGGGAAAATCAAGCAAAATTGTAAAATATTTTAACTAAATGTTATTGAAAAATCAATATATTATCAAATTCAAAACTCTCTTGAACTTTTAAGGAATGGCAGTTACTATTTCATTTGCCTCATCCATAGAGAAAAAACGATAGTCACCTTTTAAAAATGAGATCAACACTAAATGAATATGCAAAAAATAGATGCAAGGTAAAAATAAAATGAAGGTATAGAACAAAGTAATTTGCTTTTTAACTGGTCCACCTGATATGATTGATATTTGTATTCCATGAATCATATTTTGGTAAACATTGCTCATTTATTATATAAAAACCAGACAAAATCAAAGTCCTCAAACAACTTCAGATAGAAAACTTAACAAAATTATCTTGAAGTTCACCCAGAAAAATACCCAGAAAATATTAAGGGGGAAAAAAAATGAAAAAAAAAATTGTGGTGGTGGGGGATTTAAGCTATCCAATATTAAAACTTATTATTATTATTATTATTTATTTTTTTATTTTATTTTTTTTTTGAGTTGGAGTCTCACTCAGTCACCCAGACTGGAGTGCCTTGCCTGCTGGGCTCCGGTGATCCTTCCGCCTCAGCCTTCCGAGTAGCCGGAATTACAGGCATGCGCTACCACGCCCAGCTGATTTTTTGAATTACTGTAGAGATGAAGTCTCGCTGCCCAGGCGGATCTCGAATCTGCAGGCTCAGGCAATCCACTCACCTCAGCCTCCCAAAGGCGTGGGATTACAGGCTGAGCCTCCGAGCCCGGCTAAAACTTATTATTAAATTAGGATAATTTATATGTGTTCCACTGATTCAGCTAGCATACCTTAATGAAATAAAATAGAGAATTTGAATCAAACTCAGGGGAGTAAGTGACAAAAATATGGTTTAAACCAATTGAAGAAAGGTATATTGTTAAGAAATGGTATAAAATATTTGACTATCTGTTCATAAATAAAGTATTCTCATATCAGCCCCTATTCTCAAAATCTAAATGCTTAGCATTTATATGTAATGAATGGTTACCCTCATTTAGAAACAGAGATTGTAAGATAAAACCAGTTCCAGCCTGGGAAACATAGCAAGACCTTGTCTCTACAATAAATAAAAACATTAGCCAGGAAAAAAAACACCTTATTTATTTCTTTGAAACCACTCACAATATTTTTGAGAGTAGGACAAACATGAAAATGTAGACATGTACATTTATAAAAATCTCTCTGGAGGGCAACCTGAAGATAATTAATTAATTAAAAATGAATTTATCTTTTTTTCCTAAATAATTCAAATTTTTAGGACTTTATATTTTGGCAGTAATTATAGGGATGGATAGCTTTGTTTTACAGGTCACTTACATATGTAATTGTTTTTAGAATAAAATATCTGCAGTATAATAGTAAGTAATGTGTTAAATAATTATAGTTTTCCTATACGTAGAGGAGTAAGAGTACAGATGTCTGAGTCACATATACATGGTGGGATCCTTGCTCTCCCATTTCCTAACTTTGTGGTCCTGGGCAATTATTTAACTCCTTGTTGTCACAGTTTCTTATTAATAATTTGTACAATGAACATAAGATTATCACTTAATACAATGGATGTAAAGATTAAAGTAGTATCATTTATATTTCAAGGAAGGTCAGAGATAATTTTCCTTTCACACTCTGAAGATTTCACACAACTTGGTCAACTTTACAAATTAATTCATCAATGGTATCTCTTTATCTAATATGGAGAGTAAATGATGCAGAAAAAAACAGAAGTGGGGAAAATAGAAAAAAGAGAACAAAAATTAGAAGAAAGCAGGGAAGAGAAGCTGAACATAGAGGAAAAGAATGCAGAGATGTGAGGAGAAAGCAGGAGCAAGGGAGTATAGGAAGAGATCTGTACGCCTGACTGTTTCCCCAAACTGAAAGGACAGACTGTTAATCTTTTATTTCTCTGAATTTCTAATAACATTGTAATTAATATAGCCTTTGCAGATATCTTAGTGACTCTTTCCCACATGGACACAGTTGCACTGCATACAAGGAAATTCTTTCTTTTCATACACATACCACAAGCCACATGTACTTACTTTCAGCTTCACAGACTTGATATCCGTGCAACATGCAGACATTTAAGATATGCTTACACAAGTATTTCATATTCTTTTATATGCATTCTCATGGCCACCAAATCTTTCATTATAATAAAAAGAGTCAGAGCAGATATTGAACCAATTGGATACTGACCAAGGCTGGTTTACACAGGAAGTCATTCTGTCTGACTTGCATGGGAAGGATATTTTGAGTATTGAGTATATGTATGATGGTACCCATAGTAAGGACTAGTATCCTTGTCTACACTATGAGAACAGCACTGATTGTAATTGGACCCACTCTTTTTTTTTTTTTTTGAGTTGGAGTCTCACTCTGTCGCCCAGACTGGAGTGCAGTGGCCGCTCCCGGTCACCGCAGCCTCGACCTGCTGGGTTCCGGCGATCCTTCCACCTCAGCCTTACGAGTAGCCGGAATTACAGGCGCGTGCTACCACGCCCAAATGATTTTTGATTTATTGTAGAGATGAGGTCTCGCTGCCCAGGCGGGTCTCGGACCCGCCGCCTCAGGCAATCCACTCACCTCAGCCTCCTAAAGGCGCGGGATTACAGGCTGAGCCACCGAGCCCGGCTGGACCCACTCATAATGAGCTCTTGATGAACCTTCTCAAAGCAAGATTCCTAGCATCTTTCCTACTCCTTACCTGTTCAGTGTTCAGTGGACCATCCATATGAGGAAATGGTGAAACAAATGCAAATTGAGGGAAGCAATGAAGACCCCAGGGCTGACAGCAGAGGGTAGGAAGGATCATACAGAACTACTTTTCAACAGTAAGATGAAAGTACTGAAGGATGGTGCAGCCCCTGTGATCCCTCTGGAAACAGCCTCATACCTGAAGGAGAGGGTGTGGAGGGAATTCTGAGGTTGGCATTCTGGAGGAGAAGAGTGGAAATTGAATTGTTGTTTGTGGGAGTTCAGCTAGGAAAAAAATTGATGTGTAGGAGAGGAAATGGCAAAGTCCATCTTCCCAACACCATGCCCACAGCTAAGCCCAGCCAGTGTTGCAGAATCCTACAGATTGAAGCTTATCAGCAGCTTCCCCTCTCTCACCGGAGGGCAGAAGACTAACTAGGAACAGCACTGTGTGGTCATTAGTGAAGGAACTGACAATCTAGTATGGGAAGGAATGACTTCTGTAATCTGCAGATCCTCACTTCAAGGACAACACCTCTTTGTAGTCTGGCTCTTGAGCATTTCCACTGGCAACAGAGTCTATCCTATGAGTCTGACGACATCTCAAGTCTTTCTGCTTTACTATATCATGGCACAAACTCCAATTCTTCTAGGTCCCACTTCGAACAGAATATTTTCCTTTGAGAAAATATTTAAAGATGGGATCCCGAGGATTATGTAAACAGGGCATTCCCTGGAGCTTACGAACCCTCAACTTTATTACCTTTTTCATCCTCTTGAGATGTCCCAGGGCATTTTGGGTTATGTTTGAAATCACCGACAAAAGTTTCTAAATTATACTTACCCTTTTATAAACCTCATATCAATATCATTCAAAATGACATCAGCAGATGTATTCTCAGGG
Organism: Carlito syrichta; assembly: GCF_000164805.1. NCBI lineage: Eukaryota > Metazoa > Chordata > Mammalia > Primates > Tarsiidae > Carlito > Carlito syrichta. Next base: position 32,277 of record NW_007232941.1, on the reverse strand, counting down.
GTTCACAAGTTATCAAACTTATGTCTTTGTTTATATGATAATTAAAGAAAAATGAAGATGAGCAAACATTGACTCATCTGGGCACTGAATTTCTAACTGAGTAATGTAATCTAATTTCAGAGTTTGTACTTTTGTTTGTGATGCTTTGCTTGCTGTATGACCACCTTAAGTAGTGACGTTTAATTTGCTAACAATGCTCTAATATTAACACAACTGGTGGGGGAGGGACTCTAAATATGTTATTATGTAAAAGCTAAATGTTTATCCTAGACATAGAGTCAAAGCTTTTATTTTGTGGGTTTAGTTCACAAAGGACAGTTTTGTAAAATAAGACTTTAGTTTCTTAAGCCATTAAATTAAGACCTTTGTGGGGTGCAGTGGCTCACTTTTGTAATTCCAGCACTTTGGGAGACCACGGCAGGAGAAATACTTAAGGCTAGGAGTTAAAGACCAGCCTGGGCAACATAGCAAGACGCTCATCTCTACCAAAAAAAAAATAAAAAATAGGAGAGATTTGGGTTTTCCCTCATGAAAATAGAACTATTCCTGTAATTCTCTTAAGCTAATAAAAATTAAAAACAAAGGCAAGTTTTGTATCTAAATAATATATCCACATCATCTGTGGACCATAGATGTAAGAGGAAAATGGGACAAGAATTGAGTTAAATAGTAGCACAGCCATGTGAGATTCAAAAAGATGATCTTAGGTTGTCAATCCCCCAATCACATTTAAGTGGCAATTTAGTTTCAGCAAAACATCACCCATCACTTTAAGTAAATGCTATTAATTTGAATATTATTGTTTCATTTGTTTTGTGGCTTGGCTAATATATTATTTGTAATTTATTTTTTGTGTCATAGCACATATAAATCTAACTCATTAAAGTAAATATTTTATGTTCTATGGCATAAATATGTCATCATTTATTTAACCATATCCATATTAATGGAAACCTAGGTTATTTCCAATCTTTAGATCTTAAAAAGTTGGCACAGCGGGCATCTTTGAGCATGTATCTTTGTTCCTCTGCCAAATATATATGAAAGATAAGTTTCAAGAGGCTTAATTGCTGGGTCTAAAAGCATATTTCTTTTAAAAAGCAGTAGACACTGTCAATTTCCCTATTTAAAAGTTGCATTAATTTATACTTCCATCCAAATTGAGTGGCAATTTCTATTTAGTTACACCTTTACTAACATTTGATATTTTCAAACTCATCAGTTTTGTTCATCTGCTAATTAAAAATGGCTTCTCAGTGTTATTTTATTACGTGATACTTTATACCTGAAGATGAGTGTAATTTCATGTTTATTGATCATTTTCATTTATTTTTTTGCATTATAGTTTTTGCTCTGAAAGTTCCCCATTCTCGGTCAGAAAGACATTCTTCTATGTTATCTTCAATGATGTAATTGTTTTATTGTAATATTTAGGCATTTAATTCATTTAGAGTTTACCTTCTTCTATCATGTTAGGTAGAAATCCAGCTCTATTTTTCTCTTTATAAGCACATTTTGCCAACATTATTTACTAAACTACTTGTCTTTTCCCTAATAATTTCTAGAATTCACTTTGTTGTACGTTAAATTTCCTCATGTGTCCATCTATGAGTTCTCCATTCTGTTCCATTTGTTTATTAGTCTTTTTAAAAATTTCACCAAGGTCACATGACTTTTATGTCTTAATTATTATCTGATAGAAAACTTCTATACCATCCATCTTAATACTTTTGACTAATTGCAGGTTGTTACTTCTGTACATAAATTTGAGAGTGAATATATTGAAAATTGAACTGGAATTGTTATTGTTTTGCACTAAATATATAAATCAATTTGGGGAGAAATAATCTCTAAAATATCAAGTCATTTAATTCAAGAGATAAAACATCTCTCATTTTATTCAGATCATCTTCTATGTTCTTTACCAGAGGTATTTTTCCACCATGGAGTCTTGCGTATTTTTTATTTGTTTCTACATACTTTATATGTTTTGTTGTTATTGTGAATTGTACCCTATTTTAAAAATTATATTCTTTGATTGGCTAACAGTGGTAGAGAAATTTGCTACTTTTTTTAAAAGATTAAGCTCTTATCTAGGAATCTTGCAAATCTTTCTTATCACTTTAAAAATTTTTTAATTCATTATTTTTCTAGTTGGGTAATCATATAATTAAGAAATAATAGGTTTTTTAACCTTTTCTTCCAATTCTTACACCTCTTATATTTTTTCTTTGTTCATGCTGTTTTAAAATGATCTCAGTACTATACTAAACAGTAACGGTGGCAGCAGTAGAGTTGTTGCTTTGCTTTATTTTATTTTGTTGATTCTGTGTCTTACCCTGTTGCCCAGGATAAAGTGCAGTGTGCATAATCATGACTCACTGCAGCCTGGAACTCCTGGACTCAAGTGATTCTTGTGCCTCAACCTCTAGAGTAGCTAAGACTATAGACATGTGCCACTGCTAATTTTTTTTCATTTTCTTTGTAGAGACAACAGGGTCTCACTATGTTGCACAAGCTGATCTCAAACTCCTGGCCTTAAGTGATCCTCCCATCTTGGCCTCCCAAAGTTGTGAGATTATAGGCATGAGCCACTGCACCTGGCCCAGTATAATTGTTTTATTCCTGATCTTAGAGATTACACCTGATTTTTTTTTATTGTCTGATATGTGTTATTAGATTAAAGGTAAAATAACATTTATTCTATTATTAATTTATAAAGGTTAAAAGATAATAATTAGGTGTTTATCTTTAATTAGTGTTTTTCTACATCCTTGAGATTATTATCTAATTTTTAACCTTCAGTATAACTTGTGAATGTCTTTGTGGGGTTTCTGATGTTAAACCGTATTTGTATCCCAGAGACAAAACATATTTCATCATGCTATGTTATTTTTAAATACACTTTGGATTCAATTAGCTCTGATTTTAGTTAGGATTTTTGAATTTATTCATAAGTAGATGAATCTATATTTTTCTTTTCTCATTCCATTATTATGTAGTTTTGTACTACCCAAGTTTAGACAAGTCTTATAAAATAAGCCTGGAAGCATGAACTCTTTTTTTTCAACCTTTTTAGAAAAAGTATAAGGAAAGTAATGAACTGTTTGGTGAAAGTCTGATAGAACTCAACTATAAAACTACCCAGATTTAGATTATATTACAAAGGGAGGATAGTTTTATTTCTGGTGGTATTTATCATTTCAAGTTCTCATTCAGTGGTACCAAGTATTTTGTATATTGATTTTGTGTTTTACTATGGGTAGTTGTATCTAGCAGTCTTTCATTTAATAAAATCTTTTTCTGTATTCATTTTTCTAATACTCTGTATTTTGTTTATTTTCAATTTTCTCCTTTTACAATCATTTTTAAACAAAATAATGACTTTCAGCCATGGTTTTGTTAAGCACTGTCCATGCCATGCGTTCTTTGAGCTATGGCTGCCATGTTTTCTTAGTTTTGACCCTCTAATCTGCCAAGGGGAAGTAAATCTCCTCTCTCTCTCTCTCCAATTTACTTTCTAAATAAACTATATTTTCCAATCTAAAAAAATGACTTTCACTTTTCTTCTTAAATAATGTATTATATGAGAAAAATATTATTCCAGATAATCTGCAAGAAAGTCCATAGGTCTGATTTGTGTTACCTGAGGAACTAATAAAATCCTCAGATCATCTTTATCATACATTATAGCAAATAAGTTTGGTCTCTAGCCTTATCATTATTCCATGTTTCTTATGTATTTATTTATTATTTGTGTTATAATATGCACTTCATAGAATTTTTCATTTTATCCATTTTAGAGTTTACAATTTAGTGACACAGTACATTCCTGATATTGTGAAACTACCACCACTATCTAGTTCAAGAACATTTTTGTGGCTCTGAAAACAAACATCATACCATTAAGGAATCTCCCGCCATCCTTCCTTCTCTCCAGCTATTGACCACCACTAATCTGCTTTCTGTCTCTATGTATTTGCTTATTCTAGAGATTTCATATATTGGTGTGCAGAATCATATCCATAAATGGCCTTTTGTATCTTGCTTCTTATACTCAGCTTAATGCTTTCATGGTTCTTATATGTTGTAGTATGTGGGCACTTAATTTCTTTCTACAGCTGAATGATGTTCCATTGTATGAATATGCCACATTTCATCTGTCCATTCATCATTTGAGTGTTTGTGTTGTCTCCACCTTCAGGCCATTGTGATTAGTGCTTCTATGAACATTCATGTCCTAACATTTGTGTAAACACTTATTTTTTGTTTTCCTTTATATACCTAGGAGTGGAATTGCTAAGTCATACGATAATTCCATGCTTAACTTATTAAGGAAATCCCAAAGTGTTTTTAATAGCAGCTGTACCATATTACACTGTAAACAGCCATGTATGGTGTTCAGTTTCTCTGTATTCTCACCAACACTTATTCCTCCCCTCTCTTTTTTCCTTCCTTCCTTCCTTCTTTTCTCCCTCCCTCCTTCCCTTCCTTCCTTCCTTCCCTCTTTTTCTCTTTCTTTTTTTTTCAGTTATAGCCATCCTAGTGGTGTCAAGTAGTATTTCATTGTGGTTTCAATTTGGATTTCTCAAATAACTATGACATGCTTTCATGTTAGTCATTAGCATATCATTTTGGGATACATTCTTTTTCAAGTCCTTTGCCCATTTTAAATTGGGATGTTTACCTTTTTGTTATTGAGTTGCATAGGTTCTTTTTGTATTCTAAATACTAGACCCTCATCAGATATATTATTTGCTAATTTTTTTCTCATTCTCTGAGTTCTCTCATCACTTTCTTGTTAAGAATAAGTTAAAATAACACAAAGCTTTCTTACTTGGTTTCATTTATTTCTCTTAATTAAATATTCCATTCATTGCTGTACACTTTTGCCTGTTTTCTGAGGTTCAGATAAAGTTTATTCTGTTAGTATTTTTAACTATTTTTTTGTGTATTTCTTTGGAAGAATGGCCCATTGTAGTCCTCTACTTCACCGTTTTCATTCTTAAAAATAATTTTTTAAATGCATGGGCCATAAAAGTTAAGATAGACAAGTGGGACCTCATTAAACTTACAAACTTCTGAAAAGCCAAAGAAACCATCAAGAGAACAGGGAGACAGCCTACAGACTGGAAAAAAGTATTTGCCAACTCCATGTCTGACAAAGGCCTAGCATCTAGGATCTACAAGGAACTCAAATGTGCTGAAAAGAAAAACAAACAACCCCATTACAAAGTGGGCAAAAGATATGAACAGACACTTCTCAAAAGAAGACATACGCTTAGCCAATAGACACATGAAGAAATGTTCAACCTCACTAATCATGAAGGAGATGCAAATCAAAACCACACTGAGATACCACCTAACTCCAGTCAGAATGGCCATTATCAATAACTCAAAAAATAACGGATGCTGGAGAGGATGTGGTGAAAAGAGAACACTTCTACACTGTTGGTGGGAGTGTAAACTAGTGCAGCCTCTGTGGAAATCAGTGTGGCGATTCCTAAAAGCTCTAAAAAT